>NW_017307704.1:323967-352095 GCF_000935625.1 Nanorana parkeri
CCCAAACAGTAAAAAAATCCTGGAGGCTGGGAGCGCATTTATTTTTGTTCTTGCTTGGGGCACAAAAGGAGCTAGCTACAGCTCTGTTCTGCAGTGTCAATTTTCAAAATGTGACCTACAAAAGATTGCTGAAATACTGTCCACGCAGACTGTACAATTTTCCTTCTTTTTTAATGTGAAAAATATACACATTATAGTGGGTTTTAATCTCAAAATCTGCATGAGGTACAGTGTGTGATTTAGCAAATGAGGCCTACAACTGATTGTTTTTTTTACACTAAGCTCAAAAGCTGCATGAGGCATGTAGTTTATAAAATGAGGTCTACAAGAGATTGTTCAAATGCTGCCTATGCAGTATGTACAATAGTCCTATTTTAATGTGAACAATGTATGTACCTGGTGGAAGGCTAAGTTGTGTGAGGGCTTCCCTTACACCCACTGTCCAGAACCCCCTAGAGGTAAGAGAGAGTACCCCCACACTGCAAGGGTTTACTCATTTTGGTCTTGGGGCTAAAAAAAAGACGATATACTCACCTGACCCTCGGCTCCACCTAGCCCCCACAGCCTCTTCTCCACCGGGCTAGACTAGCCCCCACAGCCTCTTCTCCACCAGGCTCTGGCAATCTAAGGACCAGTGACATTATCACGTCTATTGCAAGTGCATTAGATGTGAGGATGCTCATGGACATTGCACAAAACAATTAATGGGTCTAACTGACTTTGTTATCAATTCTACGTTTGCTGTGGTTTCCCTGTGGCAACTGACTGCATTTTAGGGTTAGAAACTATTTAGTTAGTAAACTGTGCCTTGAATAGTGAAAAATTGCTTGATTTTCAAATTTATAAAACCATGGGCACTAAGATTTGCAGAGCTGAACAGGCAAATAACTTTTAAAATTGAGTACAATTAGCTGAATAGAACATATTGCACAAAAGCAATGAGTATCAATGCATGTCAACTTAAAATAACATTGTGGTGAGAATATTTTGGCTTAGTTTACCTATGAACTTAGCTTGTCTTCTTTTACTTACACCTGTGGGTTATGCACTGTGGTTATAGTATGACACAATGTCTTCAAAAGAATACCATTGTTTACATGTCAAGGGATGTGATTGTGTTGGATATGTGCATTGTATTGTAACTTACTGAAAGCTTGTAATATGCTTTTTGTGACATGCCACTAGCATCTGCATGCTAATGTAGTGTAAACTCACAAAGGAGCTGGATTTTACGGGTCCTCCTATAGTTTCTATTAGTAATCTGGCCTACAGCTGCACCAAAGCACTCATCGACCCCCCGGTGGCAACAGAATGACCATCATCCACTATGAAAATATTTGCTTGCACATTTTATTGGCTCATTGTTCAGTGAAGAGAGGGATAAGGTGTACAGGATACTCAAAAACTATGATTCCCTCCACACAAATAACTTGAGTCCCTCTCACGGCCCAGTAGTGTTCCTTTAAGCTGAGACAGACAATCTTAATTTTGTGCCTTTAAGCTCAGACCAATAATGGACTGAGCAAGCTTGTCTAAAAAACCCTACAGTTCTAAGGGATTGTCATCTGCCTTAGGAGACAAGCTTTATAGCTGCTTATCCACTGAGAGCTATGGTTAGGCACATCATTATGGGCATAATTACCATTAGAAACCCTGGTAAAAGAAGGGGCATCACAAAAAGTGGGGATAGTCTGTCAAGCTGCCAGACCCTGTATTTTATTGGTAGACTGCCAATTACTTTTTACTGTTGGACGAAACCTTCTTTTGTGATATAAAGGAGAACTCTGGTAACTTTAAAAAAAAACTTACCCAGGCAAGTGTGAGTACTTCCTCATTAGATGTGATGACGTCTGAAGTCCTTAGACCGCCAGAGCCCAGGAAAGAAGAGGCTGTGGGGACCGTTCTGTGGGTAGTCCCTCTGCAAGGTGGGGATGTTCAGATACCAGTTCAGGTACCAGTGCAGATAGTTACATAGTTACATAGTATTTGAGGTTGAATAAAGACATTAGTCCATCAAGTCCAACCTATTAGGATCTCATTCTAGGAGTACCCGTACCCCTGTATATTACGGTCCCTTAAGAAATCGTCCAAAAGTTTCTTGAACAATTCCACATTATTTGCTGAAATCACCACCTGTGGATCTAAGTTTTTAATTTTTCTCTAGCCTAGTCTTGGAGCTGGAAAAGTATCTTCATGTACTTGTACCAAATACGGTACTTGGTGTGATGGACTCCCTGATACCCCGACTGGATATCTCTGTCTTAAGGCTGTTCCCTGGGTGCTGGAACCAGAAACAAGTGAATATAGCATGGGCTTACCCCAAGAATCAGTCAGCATTGACTATGGATTGGAAACATGAACTGGTTTATTGAAGAGGTACACAGAGCTTATACCTCATAGAATCAGATAAGAGTTCAGTGTGTTACATTGAACAGTTCCCACTCCTAGACAGCCGGGTGCCGCAATGGAATTCCTTAAGCACAGACACTCTTTGAACCTAATGAATGTCCTTAATCAGATAAGAGCTTGATCCCATCATCCCAAACAATGGCCACTCCAGACTGCCTGCTGCCTTCACAAAAATACATTTAGCAGAGATGGTATCCAAACAAGATGGAAGTCAGGATGGTTTAAATCAAGTCAAATAGTGAAAAGCTCTCTCTCTAGATAAAATAATAAACAGGAAAACACACACAGCAAGCAAAGTTCTCCGGGGTAATAAATCTCTGCAGCCCTAGGTTCGTCACACTTGGTATCTGAACATCTCTAATGCAAGGGTAAGTTTTTTAAATCCCCCAAATTCTTCTTTAATCCATCTGCAAGAAGGAAGACTGCTGGCTTTGTCCCCTATGCCAGCAGTGTCACTTTTTTGTTGCTGGAAAAGGAAATAGCTGCCCTTTGTTTGCTGCTTGGGCAAGCAGTGTTAAAGCTTCTGAAAGAAAACTGCTGATGCATTGGTTCAGACTGCCAGTAGCAACTGTATGTGATAAGAAGTAGTGCTGCCATGTAACTTTGGATGAGAAGACTGCTGGTCCTTTTTGCTCCTGGTTGCCAGTGGTAACAGAACAGCATGATGAGAAAACTGCTGGCTTTTGTCCTTAGACTGCCAGTGGTAAAATATGAACGGTTCCAGATGTTTGCAACAAGTAAACAGGCAGAGCTCTTGGTCAATTTAGAATGTGATCAGGTAAAATAAGTTGCAAAGGCTGGTATATTTATGCTCTGTCAGTTTACACTAGCTTATAGTTAGCTAGGTTGTATTCCTACATCTGCAGGGAAAATCACCAGAAGGAAGGCTAGGAGGGCCTGCAAAATCCAGCAGCTCCTGTGGGGGAAAGTGTTACAAAAGTAGGGGCACTCTTTGCATCTGGAGGAAAAGAGATTTAGGGGTCTATTCACAAAGCTGCCGAAGGATCTGGCCGTAGTTTCGGCCGATCCTTCGGCTGGCTTCGGCCCCAGGACCCCTTCGGTTCAGAAAATGTGGAACAGACTCCCTCAGGAGCTAGTTCTAGTTAGCTCAGTTAATTGTTTAAAAAAGATCTGGATGTATTGCTAAATGCACAGAATATTACTAGATATTGAGTTCTTATAGGTATATTAAGCTTTAGAGATTGTTGATCCAGGGAATATCCAATTGCCTTATGGGATCAGGAAGGATTTTTTTCCCCTATTGGAGCAAATTCAACCATGCTTTATAGGGTTTTTTTTTGCCTTCCTCTGGATCAACAGTGTGTAATTGTGGGCATAGAGTTCTGTTTAGGCTTTTCTTCTTTATTTTTATTTATTTTTTCATATCTCTATAGGTTAAATTTGATGGACATGTGTTTCAACCTGACTAACTATGTATAAGTAGTGTCTTATACCGCAACTACACAAAGTGCCTTACATCCTTCTAAAATCTACGTAGCCTCTTTTACAATTGCAAATAGTGTCTCATATCTTATGAAGTGCATTTAGGCTCTCTACCATATGCAGTGCCTCACTCCTCTCTATTTCATGTAGCGTGTCATACCGAGGCATAACTAGAAACCTCAGGGCCCCCGTGCAAGAAACTATTAAGGGCCCCCCCCCACCACCACCATCAAAAAAAACCCCATGATTTTGATTTTTATATATATACAGGTGAGACTCGAATCGTGCAAAGTTCATTTATTTCACTAATGCAACTTAAAAGGTAATCACACCAGTTCCAGGGCGCTCCAGCCTGATTCAGAGCCGGAACGCACTGGTTCGCATCCCGGTCAGCTTACTGCGTTCTGGGGTGGCGGTGCCTTGAAGTCAATGGCACCGCAGGCAAGCCCCCTGGCCGCAGTGCGATCGCCCGCACCGCAACGCGTGGCAAATAAATGCCAACGTTCTAGGCCTTTCTGGGCCCCCCTCAACTGGCGGAACACCAGGGTCCAATCACAAACCCTGGTAGTTTCGCTAGTGGTGTCATACCTCTGCTGCACACAATGCTTCATGTCTCCCACTCCTTACACTTCTCTATTAGAAAGACTGCCTTGTTCCTCTACAACATGCATATTTTAATTTAAGTCAAAATGTTTGGGTATGGTGTGAACATCATTAATCAATATGCAGAGTATTTCACAGGGGTAACATTTACTTTATGAGAAAGATATCATGCTAGACAGGCTGGCAGCAATTGCAATTCTCTGTTTATATGTGTAACTTAGGTGTCACTACAAAGGGGTAGTAATGTGTACACCTCCATGGGATTGCAGGCGGTACACAACACATTTAAAAGCATACATAAATAAAACACCGAACACCATTTGGCTTAAAATTTGGCTGCTGCACTTTTATTGGTTTCAAATGAATCAGCTTTATTTAATCAACCAAACCATCAGTAAATAATCAATAATCCGAAGAAATTGCTTAGCCACTACGACTCAAGCAATACCAGTAATAACTGTACACTGAATTAGGTTGCCAACCGCCGGTATTGTTAGTAAGCAATACCAGCACCTCCCACAGCCGTGGTCTTTTCAATACATGTCTGCAAAGCAACATTAAATATGTTCAACCCAACGTCTGATAAATGGAAACCGTCCTGATGATACAGCCCACCCAAACCGCCTTCCAACTCGCAGTCTGAAGGAAAACCCTCCCAGGAGAGGCATAAATTTTTCTAAGGCTTATTAAGTCATTTTCTAATCTAATTTTCAAATAGCCTAGATCAGGGGTGCCCACAAGGTCGATCGCGATCTACCAGTCGATCACGTAGCAATCACTGGTAGATCGCCATGTCCTCTCCTCCCGCCGCTTCTCTGGATCCACATGTGCAACGTCGGCCACGGGAGGACAGGACGCCGGGACCTGTAATGTACTGGAATGCACTGGAATGTAAGCAGGCCGACTCTCTGCGTTCCGGTGCGGGAGGGGGTGTGGAGAGGTATTGAAGTCAATGGCATCGCCCACAGTGCGATCGCCCGCACTCGGAACGCAGGCACATTAGTGCCTGCATTCCGGTCCAGTGCGATCTGCAAAAATAGTGCTCGCAGCATTTTTGCGGATCGCACTGGACTGGAACACAGGCACTAATGCAGGCGATCGCACTGTGTCCCGCCCCTGAATGCAGGTGTTTTTTCGTTGGTAGATCTCAATGAGCTCATCATTTGAAAAGTAGATCTCCAGACGAAAAATAGTGGGCGCCCCTGGCCTAGATAAAGGGGCATAAAACCAGGCCAAAAGGGGAACTATTTCAGAAAAAACAAGAGTGGCGTGTGGAAACACGCTTTTCATGTGATGCAAATCAGATTTAATCCTGAAAAGCAAATCCAGTGTTCTAACTTTACCAACGTCATTACCCCCTAAATGGAAAATAATGATATCAGGGGTTTGCCATATTTGAAATTAGGAAGATAAAATGAAGAATAAATTAAACCAGCTTAAGCCTTTAACACCTTTCCAAAAAACGTTAAAATTACCAGAATTCATACCCAAATTAACTGAATAAGTATGCTGAGCTGCCGTTTGTTGCGCGTTCATACGACCTGTAAAACGCCCAGGTGTGAACCATACCCATGGGAAATAATGGGATTTCGGTGTTTGAGCGTTTTGCAGAGCGTAGGAACGCGCTACAAAACGCCCAGGTGTGAACCGGGCCTAAGAGATTCCCCCGAGGGAAGACATGTGGTGTAGAGAAAGCTTGGCCTTCTCCTTGTCTGGGTATAACTTTATCAATAAATATCACAGTATTAGCGGAAACGTTAGATTTTTTAAAACATCTGCTCAAAGGATGAGAACCCGCACAAAACGAGCACTCATGCTTATATTTACAAGCAGATGCCCACCTGCACTGATTCTCATTAAAGGCGAAACAAACGCCCTTACGAAGTGTAGAAGTGGAAGATGAAAGAGGCTTTGGAGGTAAAATAAGGTTAAGCCATCATTCATCCCCCACTTCAGATTAGAATATACCGACATCTTTTAACAAAATGATTCGTCATAGTAGAACCATCCTAAACCCCCGAAATTGTTATATGCTTCTAAAATAATTTCAACATGTTGAAATAATCTGCTACACTTATCTGGTGACTTTTCACCCAAAACACTAGAACAGATAAAAAAGGCCTGTAGAGAATTGTTAAACGAACGGGCCACAGGCCTACGCCCATCCTCTTCATTCTTATCTCTATCCTGTGTAAAAGAGAAATCTTTTGCAAAAGGCAATAATGCTAATAAAGCAATCAATTTGCCTCTCCAGATTTTTTCTTTCAGTGATAAAGATAAATGAATTCCAAGAGGAGAAACTTTGCAAGGCAAGGCTTCCCTCAATGACGTTTCAGGAATATGCTGTGCTCTAAATGATTCCAAGTTACTAACAGCACTAACATTAACAGCTGGAGAGCAAACCACTGGAGAGGCAGTTATAGGATCAATAGGAGAAGAAACATTTGTAGCATCAGGTACAGAAGACCACACAGCAGCAGCAGGAGAAGTATTAAAAATCTTATCAGCAATTCTAAATAAAGAAGTAAGCAAAACATTAAGAGCAGCAGATTGAGAAAACTCACCACTCCCAATAGAAGGAAAGCTCAATGGAGCTGGAACTGCAGCACGGACCAATGGAATTTCCTGAGCTGAGGCTTGCACTGAAGCAGGGGACTGAGGCGCAGGATGAGACACAGGCAATCGCTGTCGACAATGGCAGGTTGGCCAGAGCAATGTCCGCTCTGAGGGTGCTGCTGCCTCCGGGCTGAAGTATGGCCTCGGATCCCCCCCACCAGCTCTCCTCACTGGAAGGCACATCGGCTCTTGCGAGTGCGCTTGCCTGACTGTAACGCACAGCATGAATTTATGACTGTATTGGATCTCAGCTACGGATGTAAGTTGAGGTTCAATCATCCAAACGGTTGCAAGTAACACTTTTATAATATGAATGGCAGTTCAAGGTGTTTTCTGCAGGAATCTTTGGAGGAGAGTTACTTCACTTCCTCAGATAACCCAGGGAGAAAGGAATAGTCCATAAATTAGAAAATAAATGAATACTTGCAGTTCGGAAGTGCAGTAAAGGAAGTACTTAAAGTACTTTCAGGCAGCAGCCTTTGGGTGTGGAAGCAATCTTGTGTGATTGAAGCCAGGAAGGATCTGCAACAGCTTACTAGAACTGCATGGTTGAACTCTGAAGGGTTAGCAGCCAGGCACGACAGCAACTTCAGATTCCTGATGATTTCTTATGGAGGTATGGAAAAAGCTACCTGTTTGCTGTGCAGGAACAGTTTTTGAACAGCTGATGTATCCTCAGAGGAAGTGGTTTTAATGAGAAGGTAACCGCCAGGAATGGGGAAGTAGCAGCCCCCAGCTGAAGATCTGATTGCAGAGGAAGATGGAGGGTAGACATGTGCGATTCGTTTCGTTACGAATGGAAATTCGTACGAATTTTCCTGAAATTCGTACATTCGGCAGCATACGAAATCCGAATGGCAGTGTCCGAATTATATCCGAAATACGAAATTCGGATCCGGAAGCCGTTAACGGAATTTCGTATTTCGGATATAATTCGGCAACTGCCATTCGGATTTCGGATGCTTCCGAATGTACGAATTTCAGGAAAATTCGTACGAATTTTCCTGAAATTCGTACATTCGGCAGCATACGAAATCCGAATGGCAGTTGCCGAATTATATCCGAAATACGAAATTCCGTTCCGTCCGTTCCGGATCCGAATTTCTTTGAAACGGGAACTAATATATTACCCCTGTAAATGAGGTTGAACAGCATGACAAGATTTTTTTTTTTAATACGAAATACGAAATACGGATCCGCTGCTGCTGAGGGTTGCATTACAATACAGGCAGGAAATACGAAATTCCTTTAACGGAATCTCGTTCCGTTACGAACAGTCGTTATGATGAAGTTAAAAAGCAAAATACCTTTGTTAATATTGGAGTTGATGGTAGTTTTTTTTTTTTAATACGAAATACGAAATTCGGATCCGAAATCCGTTAACGGAATTTCGTATTTCGGATAAAAAAAATAACTACCATCGACTCCAATATTAACAAAGGTATTTTTGCTTTTTGACTTCATCATAACGAATGTTCGTTAAGTTACGAAAATGTGATGAAACTAACGAAAATTCGTATATCGTACAAATCCGAATTGAGTTTCGGACACGAATTACAAAATACGAAATAACGGATATTCCAAAGCGAAACAAATTTTTTGACGGCGCACAAGTCGGGTGCTCTTGAGATACACAGCAATGACAACTGCTGTACTAGGTATGGGTCTGCGGAGCGGCTTCAATTGCCGGCGTTCAGATCCATTGCACGAACGCTGTGCAACTGAAGTTCCACGGCTTTAAGCCGACTAGGAGGATGGCGACGTATGATGTCACCGGTGGGGAGGCGCAGCTCCACGCAGAGTCCAGGATGCCAGAGAGGTGAGTTTGTTACACTGACCTGGCTCCGTCTCTGACAACTGCCAGCTCCGCCTACTGCAGTGCTCTGATGTCTTCTGGCTGTCGCACCGTCACCTGCTGCCTCCCTTCCCCCGTCTGAGAAAAAGGTCCCGGGCGTTCCGGTGGCTGGCTGCGGCGATGAAAAGACTACGCCCCTGTTCTTCTTCCTCCCTTTAGTCGCCCTGGAACAAATCTGCCCGCCTGGCTTGCTTGAAGGTCTTGGGCAGCAGACAGACAGCGGCGCAGCCACTCCTCTCCTTCGGCGGCTTTAGCCCTCTCCAGCACCTGACGGACCAAAGTCTTCATGGCTGGACCCCAAAACACAGCAAACCCAGGTATGTATTATAGCTCAATGAGCTCTTTGTGTTGTGGGTCCAGCCGAGTGATCTTTGATCCATAGGAGCCACCCTTTTATAAGGGAGAAGATGAGCCTTTCAGAAGCTTCTGGAAAATTCTGCCGTTTTCCTGTCTAAACAGATAACTAATATTTAAAAGAACTACTTGTCCATTCTTGAGTCTCTAAATTTGTAGCTCAAAAACAGAGGAGCAGAGACTGGCCATGCAGATTGAAAATTATTATAACATCATGACAGACTGGCAATCTTTGATAAGAATTTACTGCACAATGGCACAGATTTCAAAATCAACATGTTGTATGGTAGATGCATTATAATCTGCAATTGGTTATCTACAAAAATACAAGTTGATTGCAGGTGTCTACCAGGTGCCAGCAGAACTCAGAGTTTACTGCTATGTAGAGTATACTGTTTATTGAAGTAGTATCACTGTGGCATAATAAGACAGGCATTGCAAAGTATACTGTTTATTGAAGTAGTATCACTGTGGCATAATAAGACAGGCATTGCAAGTCTGATGCTCTTTCTAGACTACTCAGAGGATTGAAAAACTATATAACATATACAGAATGAATCAGAAACACACCTCAGATAGGCTGGCCCAATAGTTATGTCCAGAAGGTATCAGTCAAAAGACAACTAATGAAAATATAAACATATGTACAAAGAATGTGATCAGTCAAAAAAGGAACTTAAACTATATTTATTAAAACCAGTTCTACCTGGCGTTGCTTGTCTTTAATCATCTTGTCACTTCTCTGACTAACTCACTTGTGGGAAAATTATAATTTAAAGCGAACCTTTACCCATATCTTTAAAATAACAACAAACACACCTTTAGAAATGTTCAGTAATAACATGACGGATGGATTCGTCAATTTTCTGTCCCTCCGTTAAAAACCCCAATAAACACACGGATTGCGCGACATGGATTTTAACGGCCACAGCAGCCCTTTTATTAAACAAACAACTTTAACAATAAATCGAGAAGGGGCAGCGGGTGAACCGTCACGCACCCCGCCGCCCATCACTGGTCCAGATCCACGGCGGGCCCCCCTCTCCGACCTCGCCACTCGAGAGGGGGAGGCCAGATCCACCATCAACTGGGAGGAAAGAGGAGCGGAGGGAGGTATAACCTACCCACCACCCGCAGCAGAACGGGTCCTACGCTGGGCCGCCCCTCTGCCCGGCACATCAGCAGCAGGGGCGGCCGTACGGTCCGGTCGAAGGCAGGGTGGGGGAGCGGGCACAGGAGAGGCAAGCCCTACCCCCCCTGGGTCCCGTCGACGGCGGGGATTCCTCCCAGCCCTCCCAGCTGACCCGGAGGCAGCAGGCAGCTGGCGAGAAGCTGGAGGGTCCCTGGTGGGGCTCCCATAGTGACGCCGGACCCTGGGGGAGCTAGACGGACTCAAGCGCTCAGGAGGCCTAGACCTCCTAGCACGTTTTGGGACAGGGGGGCTGGATGGGACCTCCCCTGGACCCCCTAAAGCATCAGCAAGCTGCTCCTGGAGCCACTGGGGGCCCTTTAGCGCAGCAGCTGCCCTGACCTGCGCCAATAGGGACTCCAGGTCACTCATGTTAATAAGGCTATGTCTTTTCCAACAGGGGAAAAAAAAAGAACAACCTGCTTCCTTCGTCGATTTCCAGAAAGAGGACGTCCCTCAGCCCTCGCAGTCCCTTCCCATGCAGCTCCTCCCGGACACCTGACTCCTACGTCCAATCAGGTAAGAGCAGCTATTCCCATTTTATTTTTTAACCCTTTCTCCCGGGACTATTCCTCCCCCCAGTCATGTAGCCCCTCCGCTTAGTCTCTCCGTGTCTGTCTATCTACAAACACATACTTCTAGATAATTGCCGGCTTTGTATTCTTTGCATACCTTATTTCTCTTTTCTTCCACCATCTTCTGGCAGTGGCCATGTTTACTAAGGGCAGATTGCTAGCTCTCCTATTACTTCCTGGATTTCTGGCACATTTGACTAGACATGTGACTAGGACATGTGACCATTAACGTCATCTTAGCTGAGGAAAATGCCTTGCCCTGAGATTTCATGAGACACAGGACCACGTCTGCATTCATGCAAGATGGCCGCAAACTCCTTCTTCACGGGCGAACGGCCGAAACCAGACTCCGCCTTCAATTCCTCTGTCCTCACTCGTGATTGGTGGGGAAGCCTGTCAATCATCCAATCGGCCAATCAGCGTGAGAAGAGGCAATTCCTCTGTCCTCACTCGTGATTGGTGGGGAAGCCTGTCAATCATCCAATCGGCCAATCAGCGTGAGAAGAGGCCGGCATTGACAGATGACTAGGCTGTGACATGAGGGGATGAAGCAGACGGAGACGACGGAGAAGAAGGTTAGCAGCACTGCTGGGGCTGGGCACAGGATGGGGGGTGGGCACAGGATGGCCTCAAAAGTTATATTTGCCTGCTGTAGGTTTATAAATTTAAAAAAAATGCACTACTGCTTGCTATTCTATTTGGATGAGGCAAATCATGGATGAGGCAGAGCACATGTTCAGCATAAAAAAACAGGATGGCATAAAAAAAAGTTATATTTGCCTGCTGTAATGCAATTAGTAATGTGGAGTGCCGGTGTCCATCCTGTTTGCTTGTATACTTTGACGGGAGCCACCCATTGACACCAGTTGCACCCACTTCTCTGATGGAGCAGCGGTTCTGAGTGTGATGGGTATACGGACTGTATCAGGAACATATACCAAGTTATTGCCTTCCAGAATAACTCTGGAGGTACACCACTAAATCTGTCCATAAGGATTACATCATTCGGAAGAGTGAATCCAGAGATTGATCTGTGGCTCCATCTGCTTGACCAGGCACAATGCATGTGACCTGGTGCAGCAGAGAGACCCTTTCTAGAACCACCAGAAAGATGAACAGATCGACCTGAAAGAAAAGATAACCACAATGTTTTTCCTCAGCATAACAGCCACCTTTCAGGCATGAGCTGAAACAAAAAACTTAATTCTGGAATACTGGCAACAATGTCCTATTTAGATGGAAGGATCTTCCAACCTTCGGAAAATGCTGGGAGAGAGATTTAGGACTATCTTGTCTGTGAAATTGTAGCAGTAAGGTGGTTGGCAGCTTTATCTGGACTACCCAAGACCCTCCTCCTCGAGGAGATTGCTGTAAGAAAAACTATTTTACATGTTACTGTCCATACTGAGTAGGTGTGAGCTAGATGAAGTCGAGAAAGGAAGAACTTACCCAGCACTATTAATTCTAAGGGAAAAAAAGTGACTCTTCTGAAGAGTGAATTCTTGTGCAAGCTGTTAAGAGCTGGCTTATCAATTATTGAGCTACCTATTGTGTCTCAGAGGATGAATATATTGGGTACTGATAGGGATGTCCCGATACCGATGCTAGCATCGGAATCGGGCCCGATACAGGGCATTTTGACAAGTACTTGTATATCTGTCATTGCAAGATGAAGAGAGACAAAACCCATTAAGCTTGCGATGTCTATGGAATTATTCCACACTGTAGAATATGTGACATTTAGTAGGTGCTGTAGCGTACAAACACTCTATGACTAAAGATGAGTAATCCAGGTAAGGCAGACTTTACTTCCGAACTCCAAGCCGCTTAAGGTATTTTTGGATGTTTTTGGATGTAGCACCTGCTGTAGAAGGTCTGAATATTAAGGATGCTAGAAGATTCCAGGGTCAGAGTCTACAAGAGAGGTGAACTTAGACAGATGGGCCACCAGCAAATGATTGCCATCACCCTACCTGGATAATTGTGGGACCTATTTAGGAACCTGAAACCATTTGGACTGAAGGAAAACATATAAGCATTAAAATGTCCACTACTCTCGCCCTTAGAATGTTCTCTTGACAAGGAGTGTCTGCACTCTGTGCTCTTAGGTATTACCAACAGGTTGAGATCTGGATAACTCACTTGCTGCTGATCCACAGGAAACTGCTGGATAAGAAAACATTCATTGTTGTCCAGTGCTTTCTGGCTTATAGTGTCAGTCAGGAAATTCTGGGGAGTTCAGCGCTCAATCCTTGACTAGAGGTACCTCCATCAGCAGTGAGCAGTTCCTACATCTATGAGCATACACTAAATCTATGGAAAAAACATCATCAAGTTGTTCACTGAACTAATATGGAGGTTCCTTGGATCTGAAAGGCTCTCTGAACTCCAAGATGCAGGAGACATTTTTCCCCTAATGGACTATCACTGCCCTTGAACTAAGAGGTTGTTGAAGTGATTTGCACATAGGAATCCATTATTAACACTATCACTGGATAGGGACATAGATAACAGTTGAAACAGGCTCACCTGCTTTAGCCACAACCAAAGAATCTCATATTTGGAATCATCCCGATCTTCTGGCACACAGAATGTTTTATCTGTTATCTGAAGAACCCTGTTGGAAGACTCTTAGCCTCCAATAGTCTAGTTTCACCATTTGAATAGATCCTGTCAACTTGAGACAATGGGACACCAAGGAGTAGGATAGAGGCATGACCTGCCTCAACAAAACACCAGACCACTTGGCTTTCCCCTTCGCGATCGCTTTTAATTTGATTAGAGCTTAACTTAAGATGTTCCTGTGGACTGGCAGAGTATGAGCGTGCTGAACTATCAGCAGGATGTCGCTGCAATAGTTCGAATACTTGTTCACTCAAGAAGGCTGTGACTGGATGTAATATTTGGAAAAAGACCTAGGATTGTGTCAAGGCCAAATGGCAGGTAAACAAACTGAAAGTGGAACTTTAGCATGGTAAGCAAGACATTTGATGAAGTATAGGTGCACAGGAATGTGAATACACATCTGCCAGGCACAACATCCTATAGCCAGTTGATGGCTTAAGTGATTGAATATAGTGATTCCATATGCAATATTTGGATCCTGATCCATCTGTTTAAAATGTTCAAACCAAGATTAGTCTTTAGTCTCTTGGTTTTCCCACTAGGAAAAATAGAGGATAAACAGCTTGACATCTTTGGACTGGAAAGATTACGAGACACCATTTGGATATGTGTACATATAACCTGGAGCTTCATTTGCACCAAGGAACCTTGATGGTAATGAATGGACTGGAAGATGAGAAAAAAACCTGATAATGTCCATTTTGAACTCTTAACAGGACCCATGAGCATGTACTCTGAACAGTATATGCTCAAACGTTTGTAAGCTCCTACAACTTGAGACCTACTGGGCAAGTTTGGTCAGAGGTGTTGGAAATGCAACAGCATATACTAATGTACTGATATATCTTTTTAGCTGTAGATGGCACTGTAGTGGAATGCTAGTCTTTGTGTGCATGCTTATCTATCATACATAAGAAGTTCTTTTCTTCACAATGTAATATTCATACATGTAATGTCCTAAGCAAGTAAAACTTAATTCAGCATTCCTCAAGATCTCAGTGTTTCATCTGAACTCATACCCAACTAGAGGAACCCTCAAAAGGACTATTTTTCCTGGGAGGGAGTAATCTTGGTTTGTCCAAATGAAGAAAGGAGGATTGTGAATTCTTCCATCCCCTGTGACTTTAGATATTGGTGTGTGTGTGGTGAGATCTGTAGCAACTCAAGGTAACTGCAGTCCCAGATGAGCAACGCAGCATATCCATAGCAGCCTCACTATAAAGTCACTTGCCGATATCAAATCATTCACAAACTACCATGCCCCTGAGACCTTATTGCCAGCCAAAAGTTCGGACTTATTCCACAGGACAAGAAATGCAGGTGTCCTGAATTCATTGACTGAACATGATGTCACATAAACAATTTCAGGCAAACAACAGTGTTAACACCTATTACAAAGTGCAAACATATATACATAGAAATGAGGGATGCACAGATACTTTTCGAGTACCAGTGCAGATACTTGGCATTTTCATGAGAGCTACCAGGGTTGCAGCGGTTGCAGCTGGGACCTGGCTCTGGCACTCCACCACTGTCCTGAAATTATTAGTCTTTATTGTTGTAGAAAAACTGTCACATGACAATAAACACAAATGTATCAGTACTCGTACTTGTAAGTACTCGGCAAGTACCAGTACTCGTACTCGCAAAACTGGTATCTGTGCATCCCTTTATTTATATTTATAAAAACAAAATCATACATTAAAACAGAGATGTACAAATCCCAGGAGCTCCGTGTGCCCCTTACAAATGACAGCTGCCTCCTAACTTTTGAATTTTGCTCTAGTCTAGTCTTGGAGCTCAAAAGTATCGGTACATGTACTCGTACTTGTACCGAGTACTGTACTTGGTATCTGTGCAACCCTAATAGAAATGGAGGGAAACAATCAACCAATAACAACTTAAACGTCTATCCAATCTGAGGATGTTCGAATGTTTTCGTATAATCGTGTCAACCGTTTTATATTGGATATATTAATTAATTACTAATACCATATTGAATTCCTTGGTTACAACCCCATTTATATATTTCCTTCTGTGAACCAAACTAACTTGCGCTAACGGAAATAGTAAAACTAAATTAAGATGGATTAAAATTTAAAAAAGATATTAATATGACCCCGGAGCTAAAATTTCTAAAACCAAAAAGGAAAAAAGCTGCTGAACTCAGGCTAAAATATATGACACATGTTCTCTGAAGATTTTGGTTATTTATTTAATAAGGTTCATGTATGACACGCCTTTTATGACACCTGCTGACACATTTTATAACGTACTATAAGTTTTTACACAAATATTTATTATATATACACTGTTTCACGATTGCTTGACACGGAGGTGACACCATATGATCCCTACCGTTATCTAATTTCCTGAAGGGCATTTAGCGCTGTACACTTCATTACACCACATATATTTCCTTCTGTCTTAAATGTCCAGTCCAGCATCCTGGCTGCTATGTTCATTTCTTCATCAATAACATTTTCTCTATAGCCTTTTTGTAAACAATTTCTTCTTTAAAACCTCAGATTGTTGTATAAAATCCACTTAATTGGAGGAATTCCTATTCATTCTTAAGAATTATCCCCTTGGGACATTATATAGCCAGGAAGTGTGGTGACAACTAGTTTTTGGAATATACCAAGTTTTCTCTATTCCCCCTCAGTAACATAGAATGTCATCTATAAATCTTCTGTATACAATCAATTTTATTAGGCATATTGTTCAATATTGTTTTTGTCTCACATTTTAACATAAAAGCCTTAGAAACCATTGGGGCAAACTTAGCTCCCATAACAAAACCTGGTTTTTGTCTATAGTATACGTCACCATACCAAAAGTAATTTTTATCAAGGCCAAAACTTAAAGCTTCCATTATGAACTCTTTTTTTCTACCTCTTATTATCCTTCTGCAGCAGTTACAGAAAACTGTAAGTCAGAAAAATGGTTGAGGATTCTATAAAGAGAACTAACATCTGCTGTGATCAGGAAGCTTTCTGATCGTATATTAGAGTAAATATGTAGCCAACTACATGTCTTAATGTCTTAATGAGTGTGTACCATTGTTTATTTCTCCCACCTTTTAATTTGGATTTTTCTCTACTCTGTAGTCAAATAATGTTTCTTTACTTTTTAAAATGTTAAAGGCTTATTGGGTGTGTTTTCAAGAACCAATGGTGCAAGGTGTGAAGTGTTATGACCATCGGTCTTCTGGACTCAGGAGATGGAGACTTCTAGGAGCCAATCATGGGTCTAAGTCAGAGAAGTAAGCCTGAGCTTGGAGCCAAAATGGATATTCAGCCACACCAAGTCATGGAACTAGGAAAAAAGACAACAGAGAAAACAGAGGGCAAAAGCGAAATGCAGGAAAGGGCTTTACAGGTATAGTGTGCAGATCTAAAAAATGCAATACACCGACCAGCGCCAGGAAGACCATCCATAAGCCAGAACCCTTCATTGCACATCCAGTAGAGGCTGCCCTGTTCCAGTCAGGGAGTCCAGAAGGCAGTATGTAAAAGCATCAAAATGGACTGACAGTCCTTGATTGAATAGCTGCTGTGGATGTAACAGATGGAGAGATCGAGGAGACACATTATACCACCCATAAAAACTTTTTATTCATTGGGTTGATTTGTATGCCAGCCGTCAGAATTTGTCAGTTTGTTCTTTCCCTGAACGGCCGGCTCAGTGGGTTAATGGGGGTGACTTCCATGACAGAGATAATGCCCACTCTCTACGCACAACAGTGCGTAGAGAGCTTCATGGATTGGGTTTTCATGGCCGAGCAGCTGCATCCAAGCCTTACATCACCAAGGGCTATGCAAAGGGTCGGATGCAGTGGTGTAAAGCATGCCACCACTGGACTCTAGAGAAGTGGAGAAATGCACTCTGGAGTGACAAATTACGCTTCTGTGTCTGGCAATCCAATGGACATGTCTGGGTTTGGCAGTTGCCAGGAGAACGATACTTGCCTGACTGGATTGTGCCAAGTGTAAAGTTTGGTGGAGGGGGGATTATGGTGTGGGGTTGTTTTTCAGGGGTTGGGCTTGGCCCCTTAGTTCCAGTGAAGGTAACTCTTAAGGCATCAGCATACCAAGACATTTTAGACAATTTCATGCTCCCATCTTTGTGGGAACAGTTTGGAGATGGCCTCTTCCTGTTCCAACATGACTGCGCACCAGTGCGAGGGGGCGTGGCTGAGCGGACGTCTAAAGATGCCCCCTCAGATCTAGAGAGCTCCTGCGGACGTTTCTTTACAACGGCCGGGAGGTTGTTAAAGGAGGGGGATCCTGATGTGAAGTGGACTCTTAATGTAAAAGTGGGGATCCTGATGTGAAAGGGAGCTCTTCTGTGAAGGGGGGGCTCCTGATGTAAACGGGAAACACCATTTTTTTGGGGGGGGTTTAAGTGGGATCACCTATCTGGAACAGGGGATGACTGGCAACTTTTGGCCCAGGGGGCAAGTACAACCCAGAGGCCCATGGTGCAGTGACTCAGCCCCGCATTGACAGCTTAGCGTATAACCCCCTCAGTGATAAAGGAGTACTCTATATGTCATGGGTGGGTTAAAACAAAAATGATTAACTTCTTAGGGTGCAAAACAAATGTGCAGCTCAACTGTGGCGGGGGGCAGGCCACACAGGGCTTGGCGAACAAATTGCCTGGGAGCTAAGTGGCGTAAAAAATTGGGATTTGAACTGTTTGGGATATATTGAGTGCTTGATTTTTTGAATACTTGTTGTCTCCCTTCCTTTTTAGACCCTTTTTTAGTATTTAAAAACTCTTTTTCCTTTTCTGTCAGTTTTTTTAAACTGTTCCTTTTTTTTTTTTTCCCCTCAGGTTGCAGTGCTCTTGTTAGGGGGAGGGGTTAATTGAGCTCAGGTGTCTCTCATTGAGCAGGTGTATTATAAACTAGTGCATCACTCATTTTGAGCTTGCTCACACAGGGCTTGGCGAACAAATTGCCTGGAAGTAGAGGCTGCCCTGTTCCAGTCAGGGAGTCCAGAAGGCAGTATGTAAAAGCATCAAAATGGACTGACAGTCCTTGATTGAATAGCTGCTGTGGATGTAACAGATGGAGAGATCGAGGAGACACATTATACCACCCATAAAAACTTTTTATTCATTGGGTTGATTTGTATGCCAGCCGTCAGAATTTGTCAGTTTGTTCTTTCCCTGAACGGCCGGCTCAGTGGGTTAATGGGGGGGACTTCGATGACAGAGATAATGCCCACTCTCTACGCACAACAGTGCGTAGAGAGCTTCATGGATTGGGTTTTCATGGCCGAGCAGCTGCATCCAAGCCTTACATCACCAAGGGCTATGCAAAGGGTCGGATGCAGTGGTGTAAAGCATGCCACCACTGGACTCTAGAGAAGTGGAGAAATGCACTCTGGAGTGACAAATTACGCTTCTGTGTCTGGCAATCCAATGGACATGTCTGGGTTTGGCAGTTGCCAGGAGAACGATACTTGCCTGACTGGATTGTGCCAAGTGTAAAGTTTGGTGGAGGGGGGATTATGGTGTGGGGTTGTTTTTCAGGGGTTGGGCTTGGCCCCTTAGTTCCAGTGAAGGTAACTCTTAAGGCATCAGCATACCAAGACATTTTAGACAATTTCATGCTCCCATCTTTGTGGGAACAGTTTGGAGATGGCCTCTTCCTGTTCCAACATGACTGCGCACCAGTGCGAGGGGGCGTGGCTGAGCGGACGTCTAAAGATGCCCCCTCAGATCTAGAGAGCTCCTGCGGACGTTTCTTTACAACGGCCGGGAGGTTGTTAAAGGAGGGGGATCCTGATGTGAAGTGGACTCTTAATGTAAAAGTGGGGATCCTGATGTGAAAGGGAGCTCTTCTGTGAAGGGGGGGCTCCTGATGTAAACGGGAAACACCATTTTTTTGGGGGGGGTTTAAGTGGGATCACCTATCTGGAACAGGGGATGACTGGCAACTTTTGGCCCAGGGGGCAAGTACAACCCAGAGGCCCATGGTGCAGTGACTCAGCCCCGCATTGACAGCTTAGCGTATAACCCCCTCAGTGATAAAGGAGTACTCTATATGTCATGGGTGGGTTAAAACAAAAATGATTAACTTCTTAGGGTGCAAAACAAATGTGCAGCTCAACTGTGGCGGGGGGCAGGCCACACAGGGCTTGGCGAACAAATTGCCTGGGAGCTAAGTGGCGTAAAAAATTGGGATTTGAACTGTTTGGGATATATTGAGAATTTTTTATTTTGTTTTTTAACATTTTAACATATCTCTTTCAGTGCTGACAAGGAGAGAAGGGGTCATGGCATGTCAATGTGTTTTAACATTGGTTTAGTATTCATATCAGGCAGTGATTATGACATGTAGTCATTCTCACTACCTTATCTGTGGCCATTAGTGACAGCTAATTACAGCATATACTGGGATCAACTGCCATCAGAAGCCCTGCACATCTAATAAGAGCTGTCATTAAATGCTTCTGAGGAGCAGCATTTAGTAACAGCTCTGTACATGCCGAGATCTTATTGATCCCAGCATGTATGGCCTGCCTGAGAGTGATAGGAGTGGGATTGCTAACAGCAATCCCACTCCATTCACTCTCATGCAGCTAGTGCACATCAAGGATATGGGATGAGGTCAGTGGCAGGTGAGGCTCCCCCGGCCTGCCCCCCGCCACAGGCACGGTCACGAGCTATGTATTCATCTGCCCACGGTGGCTGTGACCGCTACAACCCTGGTAATTCCACCACTGTAACCCAGCAATACATTACACAGCAATGCAGAATAATACCACCACCTATAAAGGACTACAAATCCCAGCATTACATTATACAACAATGCAAAATACCATCAGCTATAGAGGACTACAACTCCCAGCAGCACATTATACAGCAATGCAGAATAATATCATCAGCTATAGAGGACTAAAAACCCAAGCAATACATTATACAGCAATACAGAAGAATGCCATCAGCTATAGAAAACTACAAATCGCAGCAATGCATTATACAGCAATACATAATACCAGCAGCTGTAGAGGACAAAAAATCTCAGCATTTCAGTATAGTATACTGTAGAGCAGCAATATATATACAGTACCTCAGTAGTGTAACACAGTGGAGAGTTCAGCGGTGTAATGTAGAGGTCAGTATGTAACGCAAGCAAAGGTCAGCGGTGTAATGTAGAGGTCAGTATGTACGCAGTGCAGAGGCCAGCGTGCGCAGTGCAGAGGTCACCGGTGTAATGTAGAAGTCAGTATGTACGCAGTGCAGAGGTCAGCTGTGTAATGTAGAGGTCAGTATGTACTCTTTTTCTTTCCTTTTTCAGTTGCTGTGCCTTCTCCTCCTCTCCTGGTGGGGAGAGCAGCGAGGTTGCCTGCCCGTTTTGAGGTGATCCCTCCAGCAGCCACCTTGTGCTGTCCTCCCCAGGTCCCGCGCAGCACTACACAGCCAGCCAATAGGAGTGCAGTCTCCCATCCAGCCTATTGCACCAGAAGTTGGCGGAGGGAGCTGCCGTGGCTGCCAAGGAGCCTGATCACTACACGGGCATCATCAAAGGCAGCAGAACAGCTTCTTCTTCTCCTTGGCCACTGCAGGAGCAGAGCGGCCAAGAAGGGAGTTCTGATAAGTGATTGTCGCTGCGCTGGGCTGGCGGAGGCTGTTTGTAAAGGTCCGGGGGCAATTGCCACCCTGCCCTCTGGCCCAGTCCGCCCCTGATCTGGAACAAGGGTCCGGCATGGAATTTGGCCACTTGTTCTTTTTTACATATTAGCCTGTGCTGCTTCCAGATTATGCATACTTCTAAAGGGTGCCTTGACTGAAAAAAAAGGTTGAGAAACTTTGTCCTAAACTGTCCTTCTTATCCTTTATTCTTTATTTCATGAGCTACTGACATGCAAAAATGTGTGCATGTCATGTACCTCAACACTCCACTTGCTGTATACTTTTTACTTGTTGTAACCCACCAGGTAATGACACACAAGGATGGACAGGAAAGACACCTTCAAACAGGTCTGCAAAGGAAGTTCCCATATGTCTATCCTGACAAGTTTTGTTAAGATAGCCTCAAGGATTGCTGGAATCAGGGGCGGACTGACCATTCGGGCAGTCGGGCACGGTCCGAGGGCCCGCGGGCATCAGGGGGCCCGTCACTGACCGTCCCGTCGCTATTAAAGCATTTAGGAGGAGAGAAAAAAAAAAGGGAGAAAAAAAAAGGGGAAGATATTCCCCCTGCTCAGCTAGTCAGTGACCCATAAGTATCTCAAAAGGGGGATATGTAAGTGTTCAAGTGCTTATGAGAGCAACTGTGGATCCGAGGAGAGGTGTGGAGGGGGGAGGGACTTCTATCCCTAAGTGAAACGACATCCTGTCAATAGCATGCATAAGAGATGTCGTTTTTAAAACTTTGCACAGCAAAACAAACCATAACAAAAAATAAAACCAATACAGAACACCGTGTTGGGCAAGTGAGTGAGTAGGTTGTGTGGGTTAGGGGTTGAGTAAAGAAGAAAGAGAGAGAGGGGAAAAAAAAAAAGGAGGGAAAAAAAAGGGGGGAAAGGGAGGGATGCGGGATAAATGGTCCGGTAGTTACTAGGTCACTGAAAAAGAGAAAGATGATGGTAGGACAAATAACTAAGGATAATGAAGCAGGAAAGGTAAGGAAGGGATGGGATAGAGTTACCCCATCAGGAGCAAGTCAGTGTTCTCCTATCTGAGTGTTAGGTAGTCAGGGGACCGAATGTATTCCAGTCAGGGGAGCCAGGTTCGGGCGACTGAGGCAGAGGTATGTTTAATAGAACTCGTGAGATCTTCCATGATATATATATCATGGATACGGTCTAGAACTTGGCTTATATGGGGGGCTTCGGGTTTCTTCCAGAGTGCTGGGATGCATGCCCGAGCGGCATTTACCACGTGTCTAATCAAGGAGTGGATATAGGAACGCAGCGGGATGATATTATGGTGGAGGAGAAAGAAGGTCGGGTCTTCAGGTACCTGGACATCCGTAAATTTCTGGGCGAGAGCACGTACTTGCTCCCAGAACTGTCGGAGAGCCGGGCAGGACCAGAAGATATGTAGCATTCCTGCCCCGGGTTGTTGGCATCGCCAACATCGGTCGGGTGACTCGGGGAATAGTGTGTGAAGGGATTGTGGAGTACGGTACCATCTAGTCATGATCTTATAGCCCGACTCTTGATATCTATTACTAATCGAAGAACGATACGAGAGTGTAAGTAATTTCTCCATGGCTTCCGAGGTAAAGCTGGTCTGTAGTTCTCCCTCCCATCGTGATATAAACCACAGATCATCTGGGTTCAGTGGTTGGATCAACAATCTATAGCATAGGGAGAGGGTGTGTCGGGGAGTAAGGGGTCTACAGGGGTGTCGCATTACGGGGTTCGCGTGCAGGAAATGGGACAGTCGCATAGCTGACCAAAAATCAAGAGGGCCATAATCCGGGTTGGTGCAAAGAGTGTTGGTTGAGGGTCTAGTCGTGTCAGTCAGGATGTGTTTGGCCTTATCCTTTCCGAGTCTCCGTAGTGCCGTGTATGTGTGGGCACCTATACCGGATTGTCTAAAATGGGAGTGAGAGGTGAAGGAAAGGGAGAGATCCTACCTCCCTTAAATATGGACCGTGCAATCTTGATCGTGGGGCCTATAGTAGGGTGAGATTGTAATTGTGGAGGTAGGGAAGTGGTACACCAAGGGAGATTGGCTAAAGGGACATCTGCGTATGATTGTTCCAGGTCTACCCAAAGTTTGGTTTGGGAGTTGTGGCACCAGTCTACTATACGTGTCAGATGGACCACCACATAGTACTGTCGTACATCTGGTAATGATATTCCGCCCTGTTGTTTGGGTCTACACAGGATATCGTAGCTGAGCCTAGCTGGTCTCTGTGACCAGACGAACCCCGAGAAAAGCGTTCAGATTTTACGGAAAAAAGCTGTAGGGATGAAATTTTTTTTTTTAATACTCACCTGATCCCTAGATCCACCGATAAAAACGCAGCCTCCCGTCTCCCATGCTGTCAGAGGCTGCAACAGAGCATGCTGGTTACTACTTAAACTGGCGCTCGCTGTGTGCAGCTTCTGAGAAGATATGCTATTAGCGTAGTGGGGAAGCTGGCTGCGTATTTTGCCTAGCTCCAATCCTCAATAGCTGGTGGTATTATTCTACATTGTTGTTCTGCTTAGATTTGTAGTGCCTTTACAGCTTGGAGTTAGTGGCAGAACTACCAGGGTCTCAGCAGTCGTACATGCACACAGCACTGACGAGGCATCCCTACACTATCAGTGTGCTATAATTTTCCTCAACCGATAAATTTCTCTACGGCGTCTCTTCCAGGTGCGCATGTCATGAAAACAGCTGATTCGGATGACTCGGCCCCACTGGAAGTGACACAGTGGAGAAAATTTATAGGCTCGAGAAAAATTATAGAACATTGACTTTGACACTGTCCGGCCCCTCCCACTAACTTCCCACAGCCCAGAAGCATTGACAGCCAGTTCCCCGGCAATTCATCTTAGTGAATTGGCCCACTATTTGAAAAATAATGTGGAAAAAAGTTTTCTGTGACACAAGAATGTCTATGCAGGTGGGACTTGTACATGGGCGGAGCACAAGGGGGCCCCATAATCTTGTATTGCCTGGGGGCCCCATGTGTTGTCAGTCCGCCCCTGGCTGGAATAGAGTCCACCTGACAAGAGAACGGAACAGAGAAGAGTGATGTCCACCCATAGTACACATAAAAGGCCAGGGAAAAGCACTGGCTGCAGCAACAAGAATGATTGCATGAAGTTAAGTGTTTTGAAAGTTGGACAGGTGAGTCAGATTTTACGTGAAGATTACATTCTTTAGGAAGAAAGAAAGAAGAAGAAATAAAAAGGCTGCCTGTCTTGTGTCTCTTGACGTCATTTTATATGATTCTTACAGAACTGGTTTGAAAGTGGATATATTTTACTATCTGTGGTACAGCTGGTCACACAAAGGAGCTTTTAACTAACAACAATAATGCAATTACTGGGAGAATTAGCAAAACATCTTTTTACATTTTTAACAAAGCCTTTTTCCTTTATTGTGTGTCACTGCTACAAAATAGCTAGTAGTCAGTCACTATTCTCTGTTCTTCACTATTTTATCATTAAGATTTCAGAATTTCCTAGGCTTTGAGTCACAGACTTGACATTTATCTAAAAAATATCTCTGGCTACCTTGCACTTTCTTTTATATATGGTAGTATGATTAACCACTTGAAGTCCGGGGTGTTAAACCCCCTTCCTGTGATGGGGTCACGTCGGGTAAATAGACACCAAACATGTCAAGCCTCAATATTGCGTGCGAAACCTATAAAAACTACAATACCCCAAATTGGCCATGGGCGACGCTTTAAAAAGCTTTTACCGCTCATCAGTTTAGTGTTATCAGTGATTGATGGCCCTAGAATGATTGCTCTCACTCCGACGTTCGCGACGATATGTAACATGTGTAGCGCAATTGAACGTGTATTTACGTTTATATGTGTGTAAATGTGGGGGTGGGGGGACTTAAACATTTTTTTTTTTACACATTGTTATTGCTATCACATAGAGGGATAACGATCTCCCTATATAATAGCACAGGTACACTGACAGGTCCTCTTTATGGAGACATTAGGGGTCTCACCTGGGGACCCCAAAAGAAGCTGATGAAGCAGATATCTGCTTCATCAGCTTCTTCTCTCTGGCTATAGCAGCCAGATGACTGACAGGTGAATGCGGAAGTGATGTAATACACATCACTTCTGCATTCAGACCTCAGAGGGAGATCAGCAAGGAGGAAGATGCTGATCTCCATCCCATCTTACCTCCTGACGCCCACCCGAGCCGGTCCGGGGCTGCAGATGGGCTAGCGGATCCTGGGATTAAAGGTGAGGGGTCAGGAGGGGGGGCAGCAGCGGCGGCACTCGAGGGGGGTGCGCAAAGACAGCACATACATACGATCGGCAGGCTTTAGAGCCGCTGATCGTATGTATATCAAACAGCCGGTAACGGCTGTAAAGAACAGGCGTGTTTTATCTGCCCGTGCGAGCAGAAATAAAAAGCCGCCTGATGGCGGCAACCCGCAATGTGAGTCTGCCGTCCGTCCGTTTTTTCTCGTACGAGAATCGGGATTTCCCGCGATTCTCGTACGAGAATCGTGGGAAATCCCGCGATCGTACGAGAATCGTACAGTGTATGGAAGGCGGCGACTGTTCCTTCTGTACGGTCGCACGACTTTTGTATTTCTAGCATGTTGGAAAACCAGCCGAGAATCGTACGATTTTTGGCTGGTTTTTAACATGATCGAGAGACAACTGCCGAACGGGCCGGTGTGCACACGCGCACACTGCCCGTTCAGCATTGCAGTCATCGGAAGCCCGCCCCTCAGGGGGGCGAGCTTGCGATGATCGCAAGTACGATCTGCCTGTCCAAGATAGGCAGATCATATGTTTTTTTAATTACTTTACAACCCTCGCAAGACTTTTATCTTGCGAGGGTTGTATAGTGTATGGGCACCTTAAGACAGATCCTATCTCAACTTGCTTGCCCATAGCAACCAACAAATATTGCCAGTTAATGTATTGAATGCTAATGAGAGGAATCTCAGAGTGTCCCTAGTCTATCTATGGGGACAGCCAGTGTTTCCTGTCACTTTGAAGTTGCACAAAGGAGGTTGAAGTGTGTCCAAAGGCATGCTACACAGACAACTAAGAGGTAAGAAAAATGTAAAAAAAATGTATTTTAGATATGCTGTGTGAATAGGAACACATAACAAACATATAATGGGGTGTTCTCCAATTTGACTGCAATAGTGGAAATACACTTTAACACAATGCATGTCAATGCGTGAAAAAATATGCAATAGCTTGCATTACTGTGGATGGTGTGGTGCGAATGGGCTCTTAGTGAACAAATGTATGTTCTATTCATCAAGCAAAAATCAATTTTTTTACTTGTCTGCTAACAATATGTGATTTTACGGCATATACATTTAAATATGAACAAGTAGCTATATACACAGATTAAATAGATATATGAAAACAATTTTACCTACCTCAAAAGGATTTAAATGTAAGTCAATCCATTTCTGAGATTTACACAGCTCTGCCACACAGCACAATACTATCTGACAGGGGAGGGGGACAGATCTTTCTCTTCTGCAGTTTCACTTTCACTTAGAGGTCTCTTCCCCACCCTGTGACTGGACAGTGAAAAGAGAAGCAGCACACTAATTAGCTGATGTCTCTTTAACTTGGCTCTCTCCTCCTATGAACATGCTCCTTTCACTGCAGCACATCTGATTGGTTCTTTGTGCTGCTTGCCCTCACCCTGTCTGAACAGGGACTGTGAAATGCTATCACCAGTTCGAGGTTAAGGTAGATAAACTGCTTGCATTTAAAAAAAAATACATTTAAGAAGGTAATGATGATTACAGAGCTGCGTGCATTTTTGTCTTTTTTTCTCAGTCTAGAGTTCAGCATTAAATTAATACATTATGAACATTTTCTCTTCTTTGACAAATAATTTGCAACTGCAACAAATCAGCAGCATTTAAAGTTTTTTTTATTTTATTGTTACAATTTTACATATAAACAAATACTCTGTTACAAAATATATATGCTTTCTATATATTATATATTTCATGAGACTTTCCTCAGTGCTTTAATTTAGTGCATATCACTAGCCATTCACAAATACATTTATCAGATTGTGGAAAGATTTCGGCTGTTTACTATATTAAAATTCATCAAATATCTTTGTAATATGCAGTTAAATAAATCTTTTTGCACATTAAGCCTGCCCATTGCATGGCTGGACTTTGAAGGACAATAGAGCTGTGGTTACTTCCTAAAATATAAAACGTTCAATATTTAAGATATTTATTTGCTATTATTTATTATTAAATGTTTCTGCTATATCTGATTTATGATGTAAGATACATAGTGACAGCCGACAAAGTAGTACATATTTTAGGAAATTGAGGTAAGGGATTGTTCGCCAAAAAACACTATCTAAACCATTGCCACCAGCAAGATTGAGGAGACAGAAGAATTCCAAGTGCATATTAGAAATGATTCATTGTGTCCTCTTTATCCAGTGGCCCAGTCTCTCACATGAACAATGTTTTAGAAATTACATTGTGGTTTGGTTTATATAATAGCATACTGGATTTATTGTATATGATAACACAAAGCGATTTTGAAGCAGTTTGTGGTCATCCTCAGTATAACTTTCTCCTGTCCAAATGGGGGAAATATGTTCCATAAATACTCTGTTGTACCTCGTAGGTTCCTTTCCTTTTTCTTAAGCAAAATATTAGCTGTGAAAAAAAAGAAAGTATTATTATTGTATTTTACATATTTGTATTTTATCTTTGTAATGTACAGCTCATAGATGGCTTTATGAAGACACTGCTGGGTATGAACAAGGATAGGCCTACACAGGTGATACAGT
>NW_017307704.1:352106-381017 GCF_000935625.1 Nanorana parkeri
CCCCCTTTCCAGCCAGAGTGTCACAGTTTGCTAAGAGCCGGACGAGGAGATGTGTACGGGTCATACACATCTCCTTACTCAGCTCTTAACAACCTGGGATGCTCTGCCGGTGTCCCGCCCAGCTTCTGGCAACCAGTGGCATCACTAGTTGCCAGGAGCTGGGTGGGATGCAAAAAGGCTAGAGACACCACTGGATACAATCAATTTGCTTATGCAAGATTTAACCTCTTATTGGTGGTAATCTTAGCTAAAACCCACTAAAATGTGTGTGTAAGTGAGATAACTGTCAACAAGCAGTTAAATCTCTCAGTAGCAGCGAGAAGTAATTGCCTTGGAAGCTCATGCCTAAAATATAACTGTTTGTAAATGTACTATTATCTGAAATGCACGCTTGTAAGCACTCCCCAGTGCAATCCATATAGTTGTTATCTTCACCTGAAGCTAAGTTTTCCTTTAAGACCATGTTTCATGTTATACCCTGAATAACATGAAACATGGTCACATCCCAACGTTGACAGGATCTGTAAATGGAGAAACTACAAGCCCCATCAGCCACTGCGGCAGACGGACTTGTAGTTCTCGATGGGATACAAATGCAATTATTCTTGCTCCCGTCCCAGTTACAGAATGTCCATACCTCAGTTTGGATAGGGATGAGAGAAAGAATCTGCAGGAGCCAGAGCATTGCACCCGCAATCTAATGCAGTGGCTCCAATGCAAAAAAATTATACATTTTTTTGTGAATAAGTGTGCATTTTTAAAAAAAAGTAGACTGGGCTACTGTTCCCAGCCTTTATGTAGTGCAGAACTATTAATTTTCACAAAGTCTGCTACTTCAGTTTGTATGATGGCAATTTGCATATACTCCAGAATGTTATGAAGAGTGATCAGATCAATTGCAATTGATTGCAAAGTCCCTCTTTGCCATGACAATTAACTTAATCCCCCCAAAAACATTTCCACTGCATTTCAGCCCTGCCACAAAAGGACCAGCTGACATCATGTCAGTGATTCTCTCGTTAACACAGGTGCCAGTGTTGACGAAGACAAGGCTGGAGACCACTTTGTCATGCTGATTGAGTTAGAATAACAGACTGCAAGCTTTAAATATTTCCAGTGGGTTCACGTAAATGTACGTCATCTGCTGGAAGTGCTTATACCAAGAACACTGCTGTTGCCCTCCTCCCTCCACGGCTGCCGATGCCGCCGTCAGCTTCCCGGGCTCCACTGCTTCTTGTGTGAGCGCGGGACCGGCACGGCGGGTCTCCCCTGACAGATCGGAGGAGAGATCAGTGGCTTCTAGCACATTCTCTGGCTCCTGGCCAGAAGAAGAAGCTGATGAAGCAGATCTGCGCCACACATGTTACATATCGTCGCGAGTGTCGGAGTGAGGGCAATAATTCTAGGCCCATCAATCACTGGTAACACTAAACTGATGAGCAGTAAAAGAGTTTAAAGCATCACCTATGGGACATTTTGGTTATTGTAGTTTTTTTGCGGTTTCACAGATGGACGCCATTTTAAGGCTTGACATGTTTGGTATCTATTTACCCAGCGTGACCCTGTCTCTTATATTTTACCAAAAATACTGTGCAACATTGTGACTAACATATATATTTGTTTGGGGTCTGAAGCTGTTTTCTAGGCAAAAATTCTGATTTTATCGTGTGTGTGCAAATGTAAGAAATTGCTCTGGGCAGCAAGTGGTTAAAAGGAAGGTGGCGCTTGAAATCATTGTTCTTTCTCTGTTAACCATGGTTACCTGCACGGAAACTCGGGCAGTCATCATTGCTTTGCACAAAATGGGATTTACAGGCACTGATATTGCTGCTACTAAGATTGCACCTAAATCAACCATTTATCGGATCATCAAGAACATAAATTGTTGTGAAGAAGGGCGCCCAAAAAAAGTCCAGCAAGCGCCAGTCCGTCTCCTAAAGTTGATTCAACTGCGGGATCGGGGCACCACCAGTTCAGAGCTTGCAATGGCTTGGAATGGCAGCAGGCAGTTGTGAGTGCATCTGCACGCACAGTGAGGCAAAGACTTTTGGAGGGTAGCCTGGTGTCAAGAAGGGCAGCAAAGAAGCCACTTCTCTCCAGGAAAAACATCAGGGACAGACTGATATTCTGCAAAAGGTACAGGGATTGGACTGCTGAGGACCGGGGTAAAGTCATTTTCTCTGATGAATCCCCTTTCCAATTGTTTGGGGCATCTGGAAAGTACCTTGTCCGGAGAAGAGAAGGTGAGCGGCGAGCGCTACCATCAGTCCTATGTCACGCCAACAGTAAAGCATCCTGAGACCATTCATGTGTGGGGTTGCTTCTCAGGCAAGGGAGTGGGCTCACTTACAATTTTGCCTAAGAACACAGCCATGAAAAAAGAATGGTACAAAACATCCTCCAAGAGCAACTTCTCCCAACCCTTCAATAACAGTTTGGTGACGAACAATGCCTTTTCCAGCATGATGGAAAAAATCTGACAAACTCCAAGCATTCATTATGCAAGAATGGGCTGCCATCAGTCAGGATGTAGCCCAGAAGTTGACTGACAGCATGCCAGGGCGAATTGCAGAGGTCTTGAATAAGAAGGGTCAACACTGCAATTATTGACTCTTTGCATAAACTTAATGTAATTGTCAATAAAAGCCGTTGACACTTATGAAATGCTGGTAATTATACTTCAGTATACCATAGTAACATGTGACAAGAAGATCTTAAAACACTGAAGCAGCAGACTTTGTGAAAATTAATATTTGTGTCATTCTCAAAACCTTTGGTCAGGACTGTATATTCAAGCAATCACTGACATCTGACGTATAATCAAGCAAAAACTGACAATCCGCTCTCTCTGCAGAGAGAGGATCGGGAAATCAGCGATCAGCGCTGACTTCCCGATCAATAGAGCCGACCTGTGACAGCTTCAGTGTCACAGGTTGGCTTGAGTTATGGGGATGATTGTTTTTACTTACTCCATAATTCTCCTTTAAGCAAGCCTTCATTAAAGTAATTCCATCACCTAAAGGTCAAAGCTAACATAAGTCCAGCCTGTTAAAGAAGATGCTGTATACTTACCTTTCTGGAGGTCGGTGTGTTAAATCTCTGGTGGGATTCTGTTCTCCGCTCACTGTGAACATTCAACACTTATGGGTATGTTGAATATCTGCTTTCTGTGACGAGAGCTGTGGTTCCCAAAGACAATTCTAGTAGGATTGTTCCACACAAAAAGGCCTATGAAACTTGCAGAGACCCTTTACTGCAGCTTGAATTTACCAGACATCAGATTAAAGAAAGAGATGCTATAGGGAAGTATTTTAGCTGGACTAAAGCCACACAACCTTCACACACATTAAGGCCTATGTATGTAATATTCAAGTTCTGATTACTATTAGTTTAATTTTAATAAAAAAATGTAGGGATACATTACAAGTAAGTACCGTACTTGGTATCTGTACATCTGTACAAGTACAGATACTTTACAAGCTACTAGACTAGAGAAAACCTCAAAAGTTCGGAGGCAGCTGTCATTTTTAAGGAGCATTGGCTACGGGGGCACCTGGGACTTGTGCATCTCTGTTTTAATGTATGATTTATTTTATATATATATATATACACACACCCACACCCACACCCACAGATATATATTAGGGATGCACCAATACCTTTTTTTTCAGCCCAAGTACAAGTACCAATACTTGTCCTCACAGATACAATTACTGATACCTTTTTGTTTATTGTCACGTGACAGTTTTTCTAAAACAATACAGACCAATGATTTCAGGACAGTGGTGGAGCACCAGGGCCCAGTCACAGCTGCAGCCGCTGCAACCCTGGTAGTTCACGTGAAAATGTCAAGTACAAGCATTGGTATCTGAACTAGTATCTGTGCATCCCTAATAAAAAATAAAATTATCACTTACCAAAAAGATGATTAGAAAGAGCAAGACAAGACCTAACAAAACAGCCAGACAAATAAGAATAATGGCCCAGAATGGAAGGTCATCATCCTTTGGGATTTCTGCAGAAAAAAAATACACATAAACATATAAAATTAAATTTTTATCCCAGAAAAAAAGTTATTCTATTGCTATGGAAAAAAAGTGTTTGTTTTTTTAGATGGGTTTGCTAAAAGATTTGTAATTCTGTCCAGTCAGGCTTGTGATTAATAGACACCTGCCAGACAAAATACACAGAGCCTCGCCTTCTGCAGAGGCACAGTGATCAGTCATTAACAATCTGTTTACTTAGTTGTCTCCTTTTGTCAGCATATTTACGGTCTGCAAATGTGCACTGTAGCACTCCTGACTGATGACAAGAGCTGCCCCTCCATCTCCCAGTCAGAACGCAGTGCAGGAGATTACAGGAGGCAGATTTTACGATCAAATATTGCACATACACTAGTTATATTTAAAATATATATTTAAACACATCTCCGGGCAAACAAAGAAAGCACCCCTGTCCTCATTTAATATGCCTAGGGGTAGTCATGTTGGCTCCCTGAGGGTCACTAGACTGGTCCCTACAGCCTCTTCTTCCCTGTTCTCTGGTGTGAGGACATTGAGGGACAATTTACCAGCCGGAGCAAAGGGGAGAAGAGGAGATTGCTGACTTGTGAGGGATCGTGGTTCAGGTAAATAAATCTGTTTTACTCCAGCCGAGCACTTAAGCCTTCCAATGAGGAGTAGCCTGCACTATTTGGTTTGCCCAGAAATTGGCTTTAAAGTGTATCTCTAGCAATATCTTTGTTTCTTAGGCTTGTATTAAGTGGGGAAGGATGTTTTTACTGCTCTCTGGGGCTCTGTTGGGAAGATTTACCCTCACTTCCTGTCTTGCTAGACGGGAAGTGAGGGGAACTCTCCAAAAACAACACAGGCCTGATAGAAATTTCTTCCTTTTAGTAGGGGAAGCTTGGAACCCCTGTCAGATTTTTGGTTCTGTCTGTATCTCTGTTGCAGATTTCCTCTCGGTTCCTGTCTGATGAAACCAATGCCAGCAGGAAAGGAAGTGATGGTAAATCACTCCAATGGAGATCTTAATAGCAGTAAAAACCCAACAAGAGTTCTAATCTTTCCCCCTCTATTCAAAACTAGACATGGCATACATTTTAACATCTTATTTAATGCATACATAACTTTATTTAAAAAAAAATGATTGTTCAATTTTTAAAATATTCTCTAGTTCATAGAAAGATAATATGTATGGATGAGTGAATGTGTCTGAATCTTATCCTAAAATAAACATTTTAGTCTATTATTTCAGAGACCATAGCCACACATATTGTACATTGGATGGAGACCAGCTTGGTAAGGCTGCAATGTAAGAGGAAAAGACAAGGCAAGTTTTATCCTGAAAAACAAATTTGAGTGTATTATTTCAGAAGACAAAAGCCACACATTGAAATAAAGATTAGAATGTATTATCTGAGAGAAAATAACCACAAATATTGTGTGTCAGAGCACTGGAATAGGCCTGAAAACGCGGAGACTTGGAGAAAGCATGATTAACCTTGCAGAAAACAATTTTTTTGCAGCTGAGGCTCGACTGCAGAAACATTATGCAAGGCACTTTTACAGCGTTGCAGCACCGGAATAAGCCACAAACTTTAGGGTGCAACGTAGGATTTACCATGCAGCAAACATTATGAATTGCGTAGCCCAACTGGCCCAGCTCTGGAAAATTATGTGGGATCATATGCAGGTTGGGTAGGAGAGAAGTTCTTCTGCAGAACCTCCTCTAAGTTGTATGTGGTATTGTGGAAGCATTAGATCTGTCAATTTCCCCTTGTATTAGGGATCCAAAATTGTGACCACTCAATAACAGTCCCTCTCCATCATGGCGTGAACCCTGGGGTTCTTTCGCAGGCAATTCAGCTGGAAACTTTAAGGTACAACACAGTATTTACTGTGGAAAACATTATAAATTATGCAGCTGAGGTCTAGCTGTGGAGACAATATGTGTGGTGAAATTACTGTACAGTGCCAGAGCATAGCAATTGGCTGCAAACTGCAAACTTAAAGTGCAACACAGGATTTAACCTTCAGCGAATTTTACAGCTGAGGTCCAGCTGTGGAAATCTTGTGTGCAGTACCTAAGTTTACAGTGGCTGAGCAGTGGAATAGGCAACACATTTTACCCTGGAGCAAACATTACAAATTTTGCAGCTGAAGCCAAACCTCGAAATATTGTGTGTTGCACATTTACAGTGCCTGAGCACCGTAATACTTCAGGCATCACTAAACTCAGGTGTTAAATCTGTGTGTGTTGTAAAGTAGCTACTGCTCTAAGCTCGTTCCCGTTAGGGACTACAATCTCAAAAATAAATTAGTAAACAAAACGAGAAATTGCAGTCCATCATGGGAGAGAGCTCAGAGTGGTGGCTACTTTACAACACGCACAGGGACCATAGGGAACCAACTTAGCCATCCTCCAGAAGGAACAAACTTAGCCAATCCTCCAGAAGGAAGGACAGTGTCAGCACAAATTAAGAGATGATTTGAGGATCTATAGCCAAGTGATACACTTATAAGCTACATTGTTTTTAAAGAATGAACTCCTGAGTTTAGGGTCACTTGGTGCAACACAGGATTTGCCCTACAGCAAACATTACAAATTTTGCAGCTGAGGTCCAGCTGTGGAAACATTCTGTGTGGCACCTTTATAGTGCCAGAGTATCAAACGTAAAAATGCAAAACAGGACTTAACCTGAACCAACCTTGTGACAGGCTAGTAGAGGTGGCAGGAGCTGGTAATTATGGCAAGCCAGCAGAAGCTGGCAGTGGTAGCAGGCTAGGAGTGGTGGCAGGAGTTGGTAGTGTTGGAAAGTACCATTTCTTGGTCCTAATAACAGAAAAATGTATCCCGTAGTATCAGCCTCAGGAGTTTTGTAATCACTGCTGAACCATGAGTGGTTAATTTTTATGAAAGTGAGATGGTCAACAGTGTCAGGGGACAGGTAGATTTGTTTCTCTGTAACAAAACCACCTGTTGTACTTACGGACCTCTCACTCAGCACTACTGCTGCAGGGCAAGCAAGAAGCTTCAGAGCCTACTGTGCAAGCTCTGACTAGTGGTCCAGCCTGTACAACTTGTACACCCAATAGTCTACAGCAGGGCTCAAAATTTCCACTCGCCTGCTCGCATTTGGCGAGTGGAAATTCAGTCAGGCTTGAGTCAGTACCTGACTCATGGGAGCAGCTCCTCCTGCTGGGCTCTCTGTTCTGTCAGCCGCAGCTCTTCACTGAGGTCTGGGTCGATAACGGAGTGATTAGTAATGTCTGCAGACCTTACTAATCACACCAGATCACCAGGGATCTGCCTGCTCGCCTCCTCCCTGCAGAAAGACAAGCAGGTGAGGGGGCTTCATTGTTTTACTTTACATGGTGGGGGACAGGGGGTTTCTTATTTTATTTGTGGGGGGCAGGGAACAGGGGGGCTTCTTATTTTATGGTGGTGGGGGGCAGGGAACAGGGGGCTTCTTATTTTATGGTGGTGGGGGGCAGGGAACAGGGGGCTTCTTATTTTATGGTGGTGGGGGGCAGGGAACAGGGGGCTTCTTATTTTATGGTGGTGGGGGGCAGGGAACAGGGGGCTTCTTATTTTATGGTGGTGGGGGGCAGGGAACAGGGGGCTTCTTATTTTATGGTGGTGGGGGGCAGGGAACAGGGGGCTTCTTATTTTATGGTGGTGGGGGGCAGGGAACAGGGGGCTTCTTATTTTATGGTGGTGGGGGGCAGGGAACAGGGGGCTTCTTATTTTATGGTGGTGGGGGGCAGGGAACAGGGGGCTTCTTATTTTATGGTGGTGGGGGGCAGGGAACAGGGGGCTTCTTATTTTATGGTGGTGGGGGGCAGGGAACAGGGGGCTTCTTATTTTATGGTGGTGGGGGGCAGGGAACAGGGGGCTTCTTTTTTTATGGGGGAGAGGGTAATATTTTATATGTGGGGGTGCATGGAACAGGGCGGAGAGTGTATTATTTTATATGTGGAGGCAGGGAGCTTTAATATTGTTAAAGTTGTTAATATTTATTTTTGTAACTTTATTTTGCATAAAACATCTAACAGTGTAATTTATAAGATTATTTAAGAGGGTGTGTTTAGGGGCGAAGTTAAGGCCGGGGCAGGGTAGGGGTTAGGTGGGCAACTGGTGGCAAGTAACTCCTAAGGTCTGGCTAGTAGCTCAGGACTTGAAATTTTGACCCCTGGTCTACAGGGTCCTCACTTACCCCCGCATTACCCCTGGAACCCAAGTAGTATGTAATCATTTAGTTGAGGCCCTGTCCGCTGTGGTTGGAAAACATCTCAAATGGCGAACAAATGCAACACAAACACATGTTCGACCTAAGCCGAGAACTCATCCACAGTATTAAGCAGACACATTCTTTTATGGGCAAAATCAAAAAGATTTAAAATGTTTCAGTGCAGGGTTTAAAAATTATGACATGATGAGTTGCACATATTTTATAAGTTGCTTGTTAATCTGACCATGAAATGAAGCCACAAAGACTTACATCTGCTAGAAGTGTAATTATTACATCTCTATTAGATTTTAAAGGATCCTTACCTGTAACAGAAACATCCCTTAAGGTATATACTGATCCCAACATATTTCCACTATATGTCCCTTGGTTAAATTCATTCTGGACAGACTGCCTGTTCACAGCAGGGTCATCTTGAAAGTAGCAATTACATGATACTATGATAGATCCATTCCTGGAAAAACAGAACATTCAGGAGTGGGCCACAAAGGAGTTCAAAACTGCAGGTAGTAGAAACTGCTTGCAAGCAGTAGTCTAAAAGTTCAACTTTTGAAATGTCAAACTGTAGCTTAGCCTCTCAGCAATTACTTGATATTGATTATTTACTTTTATTCTTTTCATGCCTGAGCAAAAGGCTTGGGCTGAAAATCATGCTTTAATAATGTGTTGTGTGCTGCTTTACCTCATAAAACTGAAGACTTTAAATGATACCCGTTATTGTCTAACACGTTTTTAAAGATGAAGGGTGTATAAAGGGTGCTTTAGGTCCCTTCTTCATAAAGCCTGAAGAAGAGATTTAAGGCATCCTGCAGACTAGCAACTTTAATAACCTACATTCGCTATTTAAACTCCAAACCTTCTGTGTCCATCAACATACAATATTCTGCTAACACCTGAATAACAAAGCCTTTTCACACCTTTGGAGGAATCTTTCTCTTTTCTTAGATCAGCCACAATAAGGTTACTCTGAAACATAAAATTGCTGCTGCAACTTTCCACACAGTGATTATTAAACTGAAGCTTGATTTCATTGAATAGGAGTACAAATCATAACCTCTGTCACATACACTACTGTACCTTATTGATGAAAGCCGGCAGTATTTGAATTTTTTGCTCAGAGTACTATTTCGATATAAGGCATTCATCTGAAAGAAAAAAAAAAAAAGAGAAAGCTCCATTAAAGTGACACTAAAAGCAGGAGTTAAAACTTAAAAATGCATTCAAGTACCTTAATTATTAAGACATAACAAAACAGAGGATGTAGGGGTCCCAAGACAGAATGTCATCTCATCCCGATACAGTTTATTGCAAGTAGAGATATTAATGGGGCTTTCTGAGATGGCAAAATACCACAATCAAAACATCCATAGTTGTTTAAAAAGTTTATTTTTAATAAATTATTATCGTAAAATCTATAGTCCTAGCATAAAATCAATGAAAAACCAAATTACATAATGTTTGTTTGACAATCATAACCGAACATTAGTTTGCTAGAGTTAATTACATTTCACATAAATTACAAATAGATTTGTCACCCATAGGGATACAATGGTTAGTTGCTTCTCTTCTGTAAGATTTTCAACAAGGTGATTAACGTTGTTAATTCATGTAGCACTCCAACCTTCAATGCGTTTCACATTACAGCTTCTTCAGGAAGGTAAGAAAATGTGCTAGCATGATACAGTAGTTATGATATAATGGTCACACAAAAGAATGTTTTGATTGTCATAAGGAATAAATGTCAGCCATACTGGAACATTTGAATGCAGGTGGAGAGGAGGTCTCTTGCACATGCCTTAACGGAAGGTCTAATACACATCCACTTGTATATTGCACTCCAGACTCTGCCTCTCCATTTAGTGCTGGTCAGTACTGCACATCCATTGTCTCCTGTTCCCCCAGCATTAACGGAACTCGTTCAACATCCAACGATAGTTTCCAATAATGGGCTAAGTCCAGCCCAATTCCTCAGCACCAAACATTCAACACCAACTACAAAAACAATCCCCAGTGACTGATATAAACAACTGGATTACAGCCAGCCCAGCACCTCAGCATCAAGGAATGTCCACCAGAGCAGAAGTGATGACCGCTTGTTAAGTGTATGTGATCTGTGGCTGTACTAGCCCCTCCCTCCGCAACCCCAACCATGTTTTTTTGGGTCCTTGCTCCTCTGGGGGGCTCGAGACCACGGCAAATGGTGTCAGGAGAGTGGGATAACACCAAAGAAAGTGCATTCCCCAATCTGCTCTCTGATGAATGAAGTAGGAAGCGATGTACTCTCAGCGCTTCCTGCTTCAGATCGGTGTTTGATCACATGTATTGGAGGGAAGGAGAGACATTAGGGGGGTGATTTACTAACCCAAACACACGCACACACTAGGTGCGTGTGATTTTTACACAGCAAAACGTATTTATCAACCAAAAAGTCTCTAAAAGCACATTTCCACTAACGCCATATATGGAAAAATCATGCACATGATGCATATATAATGCTGCTTCACAGTTTAGACAAAATGGTTAGCTCATGCATTTACCTTCCTGCATTCATCAACGCAAGCAACACAATGTAGAGCTAATTTACACAACATCACCTTGCAATTCATGCTTGGCTTTGCACAACACACCTGCTGGGTGTGTACACACTACAAAGGTGTCTATATTCCACCAATAGATCATGCTGGGAGGGAACACACTACAGAGGTGTATACTTGTTCGTGGCGTGTTTATAAGGTTAGTAAATCAACCCTTAGGAGTCTAATATACCCCTGATGTCTCCATAAAGAGAACCTGTCACCTCTAATGCTATCAAATAGGGAATTGTTAGTCCCTTTGTGATAGCAACAAACTGAATTTCTTTTTAAAAAGTTATAAAAATATTAAAATAAATGAAAAAAATGAAAACCAACCCTGCTGTCCCCACCATCTGATTTTAATGACCATGTGCACATAGAGCATGTACGCATATGTAAACAGCAATTGCGCCACACGTGGGTATCGCCGTGAACATTGGAGTGAAAGCATTAATTCTACGGCCATAATTTGCTGGTAATGCTAAAAAGATGAGCAATAAAGGCTTTTAAAGCATTGCATATGGACAATTTTGAGTACCATCATTTTTCCTCCCCTTCCTCCTTCTCAGTGTAGTGCGGAGTGATCTCTTCCTCTCCCTCCTCCTCCTCAGTGGACTGCAGAGTGATTTCCTCCCCTCCCTCCTCCTCGGTGGACTGCTGAATTATCTCCTCCCCTCCCTCCTCCTCAGTGTAATGAGGAGTGATTTCTTCCCCTCCCTCCTCAGTGGACTGCGGAATGATTTTTTCCCCTCCCTCCTCCCTGGTGTACTGCGGAGTGATCTCCTCTCCCCCTCCATCTTAGTGGACTCCGGAGTGATTTCCTCCCCTCCCTCCTCCTCAGCGGACTCTGGAGTGATATCCACCCCTCCCGCCTCCTCGGTATACTGCGGAGTGATCTCCTCCCGGACATCTGCCTGATAGTTCCAGCTCTGAAGTAAGAGAGGATTTCACACACTGAAGTACCACAGCCACCTGTATGCTGGGGGAGAGTGGGGGCTGAGAGCAGTACAGGAACTGAACCTTGGTTGGGGATTTTAATCTTTACATTGCCACACCAATGAAGCTGGGAAAGGGGGGTTAACTCACAACTTTTCCCAGCTTTATTGGTGGCAGTGCAGGTGAAGGTGCATCCTTTTGCAGTGTTTTCTGTGTGTCAGCCCATTCATTTCAAACGCATGGCAAACACAGCAAAGAAGCTCATGCAGCAGTTTGAGCTGCAAGCTTTATGCAGTTTATTTGGCTACACATTTTTGCATGATTGTTGTGTGTCAATGCGTGGGCAATTGGGGTATAAGTTCCTGCATTGTGTGAACGCACACAAATGTGCATGTTGAGCAAATGTGAACTGGGCCCTAAAGTCACACCAGTTGTGTTAGCACTGCGTCTTTTCCTTTGGCCCCCCAATGCATAGACAAAGCAATTAGCCTTGTTTTAAATGAGCTCCTCTGTGGTGCTGTGCACTAAGTACTTCATACTGTTTTTAATGCAGCATGGTGCAACACGGTACAATCAAATAGCAGCACACTGTGCTGATAGAATTTAATGAAATATCAGTCTTGACATTTCAATAAAGTTCTAACAAAACAAAAAGCTAAATGCAATATGTCAGGATTGGCGCATCAGCACTGTTAGCTGTCCGTGCACACCAGCAGCCATCTGGCTTGCTGGTGTGAATGGACCCTTAAACATTCCCCTGCACTGCCACTGTAACAATGTATACTACCCATTTGCAGCATACAGTTTATAACAAATCTCAATGGAAATACCTTTTATAAATGGTTTTGCAAGCTGTCATGTGACCTTAAAGGTACAGTGGGTATGTCCATGGGGCTGGTATGCAGTAACATTTACAGGGCCAGCAATGGCTTAGAGCTATAGATGTTGGTGAAGTGATGTAAGAATTTGTGGCTCTTCCATAGACAGATACACTTGCCGAAGCTTTGCAGTTATGTGACCACTTGAAACAAGATGAAAAAGGATTGAGATTTATTAGCAACTGTGCACAGAAAATATAGAGAAGTGGGAAGGCCATGTTATTGGGTGTTTTTCAATGGTTCTTTGTTTAGTTTTTTTGTTTGTTTGGGGAGGAGGCCCATAAAAAAAATTGCTATGGGGCCCTGTGATTTCTAGTTACACTTGTGGTAACATGGTTTAAACAAATAATGGTAAGCTATTTCTAAGCTGGAAAGTGGGATTCCCGAATCTCACTTGAGTTACTAAATCGCAGACTTTGTGCCTCTTAGACTTATAGGCAACTGTATACTGAGTAATATACTGTATATTATTGTTGCAGAAAACAACATATACAACATGATTAGTCACAATATACTGTACATGTAATTCACCAACATGTCCTCCTTACTTCTCCAAGGCAGCTCGCAATCCTTTAGGTACCTTTCCAGCCTAAACTTAGCAAGCAAGTGTCTAAAGCAAATATCATGGTCCAGTTTTTGGGCTGGCACCATCTTGTCACTTTTTACAGAACCTTCAAATCACCATTTGCCACATATATATACTATATATTCTGTTATTTTAACTTGGACAGTGGCTAAGCAAAAATACTTCTTTAGTACTAATATCACACTTTCAAGTGTGTCTAATACCTGGTCTACCACCACATGCTGTGGTTTCTTTCAGCCCCTACATCACTACTGTGTCCCAACCAGCTAAAAGTACTTTTCTCATAACTTCACAGAATTTCAACTTTACTTTCATATATAGTGATGTCATAATTGTACACATGTGTAGAATGCAAGTACATTACAATGATTGTGAAGGCTTACCATGGTAAATTAATGAGTTACTGAGTTACTGAATTAATGAGTTACTGTAAGATGAGCTGGAGTCGATTTTTGACCATATTTTCATTAGATACAATGCATACCTATCATTTATTACAATACTTTTCATGCGAGGTAACAGTATTTTGTATACATTGTAAACAATAATTTTAACCATATATTAATATACAATAATAAGTAAAAACTGTTTTATGATATAGAACTTTCACAGACATGACAGTCATCAACAATAATGAGTACAGTAGGATTATAAGAGACATCTACTGTATATGACCACAGAGTGGTTTAATATATATTAGTATGACATATTTAGGATTTTTTTTTCCATGTGCATTAACCTCTGGGAATTTTTTTTTACCTTATTCACTATATCTTCCTCCAGCATCTTCCTCTTTTGGGGATCATCTGGCACAGAGTTGTTGAGTATGGTAAAATTAACATTAAAGCCATGAGTTGCAGAGGAAGGCAAGGCTTCTATGATGACAGCAGCTGTAGTGGTTATGCTGCCACTAGTCGTTGTCGTTACATCTACTCTGAAAACTGTAGAAATAATCAGGTTATTTAGTTGTAAAACCTAGTAAGCCTGCATTTTTTTATTTGATTGTTAGTAAACTAGTACTGGCTTCTGTATTTCTCATAGAACTAATGAGACCTTCTTTCTGAAATTAACAGGGAATGTGAGATGAAGACTATAGATGGGTCAACAAGTAAACACAGAAGAAGAGATCTTACTGCTTAAATCACTGTAGACTTTTAAGGCACTTTTAAGGACTGGTTATACTATAAAATAAACACGCCTCCCAAGGCAGGCATTCTCGTAACAATATTCTATGTGAAAGCCATGGGAGGGTCTAGTATGCTGCCATGTATTTGCGTCAGGAAAGGAAAATGACCGATAGGTAAGTATACAATTTTCCGCTTTCCTGACGCCAAACATGGCAGCATACTGATGGGACATAGCACACCAAAAACCAGTAATGCTGAGATACTTTATTTATTTAATTTGCACAGCTGTTAAACACATTCCAACCAAACTCCACCCTGGTCAAGGATGCTGGAAGTACCCTGTAACGGGACAGGAACCTGTCACACATGGAGGTCACTGCCTTCCGCTAAATTCTTTCCAATGGAATGAAATCCAACTGTAGAGTGGACCCAGAGACTAATCTGTAGCTCCATCTTCTTCTTGGACAACCTTGACCAGCCACTACGCATGTGTCCTGGTGGACACAGAGAGCCCTTTTCAGGTACCACCAGAAAGTTGAATAGATCCACCTGTCAGAAGAGGCAATTCCAATCTATCTTCCTAGTCACGTTTAAGGCATGGGCTGAAACAAAACTCTATACTGTAATATTGGCAGATATGATGTCCCATTTAGATCGATGGATCTGCAGACCTTTGGATGATGCTGGCCTTGGGAGGCGTGTTTAATTTATAGTATAACCGGTCCTGTGATTGGGCGGGGGCAGAGCTATACCCATCAGTATGCTGCCATGTTTTGGCCATGTCAGGAAACAGTGATACTCATATCACGTCTAGCATGAGATACAGAGCTTTACGAAACCCTTAGAGCCAATACACTCATATGTGCAATGTATTTCATGTTTTTACATTAACTGATGTACGTTGAGTTAAGGCTGCTCATTCACTACAAAAGGGTCCCTAATGAGACTCAATGCATGAAAAAAGTGAACCTGCACTACTCTTGGGCAGCACAGCACATCACAATACAGGTAAAATTTACAGCTGTGCACTAGGTTCCACCATAGCGCAGGGATGTTTGTTTTCATCATGTTTGTGTGTTGGGGTGCCATTCAGAATGAATGGCAAATCCCTACAGCGTACACATTACACAGAATTAGGCCTTGTTGTAATGAATGTTAAAATGTGGGTTTTAATGAACATCACTGTGCCTTAGGCCTTTAGGCGCCCTGTGAGAGAAAGCTTTACAGTGCCCTCTCAGTCACATAACGCCATGCATCCGCAGCATCAAGTGACATCACAGGGCAATATAGGCGTCGCCATCTTGGTGTATACCTAGATATACACCAAGATGGCGGTGCCCAACGGTGTCGTATGACATCATGCGCCTCCAGAACACGCCAGTGGCTGAATCCAAAATAGCAGAAAAAATTGTTTTGTTTGATGTAACGAATGAAATCATTTTTAGTTTTCGTTCATTTCATCTGAAGTGAATTTTTAGTCTTTGCACATGTCTAAAAATATGTGTCTGTGTGTGTTTGTGTGTAATTTTCACTTTTTTATTACTTTAAAAACATTTTTTTTACTACCCATTCAGAAAATCATGAATGAACAGGAAGTGATGTAAAGCACTTCCTGTTCATTCATAACTGGGGACTCATAGTATTCTATTCTGTGTCCCCAGCTATTTACAAACACTGGCATGATCAGCTGTTTACTTCAGGTTTGTTCTGCACACAGAGGATTGGTAAATATCACAGATATTTACCGATCCTCCGCTCGGCCACGCAAAGAGCCGCTGTCATCCTGAAACTGACAGGATGACAGCGGCTCCGCTCTCTTCTCCGCTCGGCCATCCTGACAGTTGCGGCTTCTCTCCTCCTCACCGCTCGTCCATCCTTACAGCAGGCAGCATCAGTCTTTAGGACATTTTCTCCTCCGATCCCCACTGCCTGTATGGACGGAGGCAGTGGGGATCCAAGGAGAAAGACAGCGCTGAAGGGGAGGAGGAGGTATCGCTGTCATGTTGGATGGCCAAGCAGTGAGGAGAGCAGAAGGTGTTGCCATGGTGCCCTGTGCGGCCGCACACCTCGAACACCCCATAGGCTGGCCCTGCTTACACAGACCTTAGTACTTGACAAGCCTCTCTGCCTCTGTTAACTATGTCCTAATCCTTGTTTGAGTAGTTTCACAACAGTACAAACTATGGAATGTTATTCTTAAAAAAACAATCATGAAAAATTATGGAGCCTACTATTGCTAACCTTCTCAAAAAATCTAGTTGTCTGCCAGTCTCTAGATAAAACACTTTTAGTCACTATACAAGGACAAGTTTGCAGAAAGTGAAGCCAGAATTAAGTCAGATGATGATAATAAGTCGGGCCTGCATAACTGTTCTGGCTTAGTGACTCTAAAATCACTCAATTTGCAAAATTACAGCCAAGGGGATCTTTATTTTCAGATATCAGCAATGGCTGTCCCCATGTCTCTCTTCTTACAGGTTTCCTTTAGTTTTAGGGCTTACCATACAATACATGATATCTGCAAGAAGTTTTGCCACTTTGAACATTTCTTTCATTAGTTGCATTGTGTATAAGGCATAGCATGATTACATTTGCAGACAGCGTATGCTGAAAAGACTCTGGGTCCTAGTGACTAATCAGTTGTAATTTGCTTTTCCCTTTCACCACTGTTCCTATGCTAAACATAAATGTTGTAGTAATAGACTGCAATGTTTGCAGCTGTACCTTTGTAGTCTACCCCAATGTATTATACATCAATTTTCTGGGGCAGATAGGGTTTTAAATTGAATGTAGATTTGGACACATATGATTGTATTTCTTAGTCTTTCATTGGAAAAAAATAGTTTAAAAAAAACGGGAAAAAACATGTTTTTTCTGTCATTTTTCCCAACGCAATGTTTTTGTAATTTGAGCTCCCACATACAGTATGTTTACCTCAAAATTTAATCAACAAAGTCTGCTGATTAAAATGATATAACATCAGTGCAAGTTTTATGTAATGTAGCAAAATGGTACAGCTCAAAGTGAAAGTATGTGTGTTACTTTAGGAGAGCCTTTTTTCCCCTTTCGATACTACATTATGTTGCTCACAGGGAAAAATAATGTTTGGGGAAATTGATAGCATAGCATTAAAAGAGAACTATGAGGTGAGTGCTTTTCACTCATCCTCATAGTTCTAGCCGACCTGTGACAATGAAACTGTCACAGGTCGGCTCAGTAGATCGGGAAGTGAGCGAATACATACCGGCGTTCGCTCACTTCTCGATCCTGTGCAGGCAGAGAGCCATGACATGGGAGGGACTGGATTCCCCCCTCCCCGCTCCGATCCTCCAGCGCTGACTGGCGGAATGGACGGGGGAGGGGACGGGTACAGCTGGCTCTGCCTCTAGATAGGCAGAGCCAGCTGTCACTCACGCAGCTGGGCAGATCCAGACATAATTGTCGGGATCCGTTTCAGCTGCGGCGTCTCAGTATACCGCGAGCCACAGCTCGTGGTATACTGAGCTTTGGGTAACAGGAGGACGCTAGTTTGTGTCCTCCCGTTACCCTTCGGAGAACTATGGGGAAAAGCCCTAATCCCATAGTTCTCCTTTAAGATAAGAACAAGTTTGGTTGGCGGGGGAAATCGCTAGAAATCAAAATTACATTGTGGTTGCTGCAAAGCAAAATCAGAAAGCCAGGAACTGATTGTTTCAACTTATGAGCTTAGTGCTGGATGTCAGCTATCACTGACAACCAGTGGTTCCAGTGTGAACCCCAGCTGGGACCCACAGAAACTACTTTATGATGCTATTTTAAAATGTCACCAAGGACTTATGTGGTTATTTTATAGACATGTGCACTGGCCAAAAAGTTTTTTGTTTCGCTTTGATTCGGATTTTGCGTTATTTCATTTTTCTGCATTCGGGTCCGAAAGTCAATTCGTTTCGGGATTCGGACTAAATTTGTTAGCGGTAGTCTGTACGACTTTTCGTTTTGTGTTTGTTTCGTTGCAGCAAAGTGACATTAAAAAAATATATTTAATTATCACTTTGCTGCAACGAAAATTCATTCACAAACGAAAATGCGTTCAGACTACCGCTAACTAATTTCATCCGAAATTTCCGGATTCGTTTTCAATCGTCATTTCTGTTATTCGGAATTTCGGATACATCCGAATCTCCAAATAACGAAAATTCATCCGAAAAACGAATTTTTCCTAAATGAATCGCACATGTCTATTATTTTATATCTTCAGTAAATGCAAGACTGATACTACCACTTTGATCCTGTTTAAGGCTAAAACTAATATACGGTAGCTGTAAAATTTGACAATGATACTCAAAAATGCTCAAAAGTTGTGTGTTTGTACTGTGTTTTTTTTATTTTATTTCTAGACAAAATATACCAGACTCAATGCATACTATGAACAATAGAAGCAACACGTTTACTTACTGTTTACATAGATACTTGATTTATTCAGTGTAAAGTTGCCCAAAATGGTGCCATTTTTGGTCATCTCTAGAAGAGAATTTTCTACATTGTCCTCTGTGAAGGCTCTGTCCAAAAGGTCTACATTAAAAGTGCAAATAGCTTCTGCAGTGGTGTCTGCACTTTCGGGAGTTGACCTATAAAAATATTAACACAATAATTTACATATTAGTAATGTTTTCTATACAAATACACTCTTCTAAAACCCAACGCTTATATAGTGGCCATTTTGTGGAATGCTTACCTTAACCTAGTTACCTCACAGATTTCAAAGTTGTCTTGTATTTGTGAGCTGTTCTTAAAGCCCTTATTCAGCTGAAAAGGAGATTAGAAAGTTAGCAGTTTGCTGATAAAGCAGGCATCTTGTACATTGTTGTGAGAATCTTCTGGGGATTTTCTTTATTTTTAAAGTTGTTTATAACATTATTGAAACGTGTACTTTGTTAAAATTGCATTTCCTCTTTCTCTGCCAAATTAGGATAACACATATTTTATGTGTTACATGTTCCCATTCACATAGTATAAACTAAAAAAAAAAAGTTACAAATGCTTCTTGCAGTTTAAATTGCTTTTACTTGGGTTGGGGTTTATCAGCTTCTTAAAAGAGAACTATGAGGTGAGTGCTTTTCACTCACCTCATAGTTCTAGCCGACCTGTGACAATGCGACTGTTACAGGTCGGCTCAGTAGATCGGGAAGTGAGCGAACACATACAGGCGTTCAGTGAGCCCAGGACCAGCACAGTGGCTCAATGACAGGGGATCAGAGGGAGATCGGTACACTATCTCCCTCCGATCCCTTCTCCGGTGTCAGAATGCAGGAAGTAATGTATAATACATCACTTCCCCATTCTGCTCTCACTCTCCGGCTTCAGAAACTGATGAAGTAGATCTCTGCTTCATCAGCTTCTTTGGGGGTCCCTAGGTTTTACCTCTTCTAGCTGTATAACAACACATATATAAAAGATCAACCCATCATTATGATAATATGGCATCTGCTATATTCTAAGAAATATATTCATGCATACGCTATAGACAAACAGAATTTAAAGTAAAGAGCACTTTCACACCAATTGCACAACGTTGTTGTCAGTGTTTGGTAAAATCTTCTAACCTGCCCAAAAGGTTCACCATTTCCTAGTATGCCAGCCAGCTGTTTTATCCATTATAAATGTTACAAAAAGTACGCTTCTTCTTTATAAATTACCCTTAGAGTTTCTGTCTAGTTGAGATGTCACTTACCAGGTATTCAAGTTTGCTTTTGATATTTTTGAATGGGTCAGAGGTCTTGTTTGCTAGACTTGCATTAAAGTTAAGGTTAGTTATTGTGAAATTGATGAAGAATTGCCTGGGTCCCAAAATTCTGAATGTAGTCAAAGGTGGAGATTTAGTTGCTAAAAAAAAAAGAGAAAAAGGAAATATTCACTTACACTTGTTCTTAACATTTTACATTATTAAATGTAATGTTTAACTATACAATTTAAGTCCACAAGAAGTCACTTACCTAGAGTACATGGATAGGGGATAGCAAAGCAAAATTAAGAATTCTGGTATCAATGGCCAGCGTATCTTTGAAACAAATCTCCTAACCTACAGAATCCACTATAAGGACAACTTAACATTGCCTGAATCTCCATAATCAATTAAAACCCAAAAAAGTGTCACTGATATCCTTATGCTGGCCATACACTGCTCTATTTTTTTATTTTTTGTTAAACCCACAGGCTGAACAAAAAAAAATAGAGCAGATTCCCCCATCAACGGTACGAGTGTGTTGATCGAGGAATCCCACTGTTTCTTTTCTCATTGGCTGCCAGCTCTGTTTGTACAAACATTTTCCGACTGGCTCCTTCAATCAGCTGATCGAGGGATGCTGGTCGAAAGGGTGCTGACAGCTCCACAGTTCCTCAAGAACCGGCTGAAATTCGCACAGTGTATGGCCACCTTTACTCTTAAATAACAAATAAACTGTTTCCTATTGGCCGGCAGCTGCTATAGTCTTCTAGCAGGTTCTGGCCAATGAATAACTGTTACTGTTACTGTTTAATGAGAGATCAGCGTCCCCAGGTCATTTGGGGATGCTAATCTGTCATTACAACTGGGCGGAGCCAGCTGTGAGATCACGGCTGGCTCCGCCCAGCTGTCATTTGGGCCGTTCGCCCCGCTTATGCTGTCACTTTGGCTCAGTCAAGCTGAAGCATATGCCTTCGGCTCGGCTGAGCCGCTCGGCCGCCTTCAGCTGCTGTATGGGCTATAGTAAATAGCCCGTACAGCAGCCCTTCGGTTCGACTGAACGAAAGGGCTCCGGCGGCCGAAGAGAGCCAAATGATCAGCCGAAGCTATGGCTGGATCCTTCTGCTCCTCTGTGAATAACCCCCTTAATCTCACTGCCGTTCGGCCCCTATGAGAATATATGTCGTACGTCGTTTGGCTCTGTTCACTTTGGCTGGGTTATTCACTCGGCTGCCTTCTGCAGCTTAGTGAATAACCATGTAAGTTGAACTCCAGATAAATATGCTCATGAAATACATATATGCTGGTTTTATTACATGCCAAATGATTTGTTTTTCTGTCCATACGGTCCTGAGATTTACACAGATATGCCACAAAACACATTCCTTTAGGGAAAATTTTCTTCTGTGGTTCAGTAATTCCTTCCTACTCCCAGCCTGTAAACGGACGTGAAATTAGAGCAATTGAGCTATTTTTTGTCACACAGGTCTCTCCTTCTCTCAACATGTTCCCTGCACTGCAGTACATCTGGTAGCTCCTTATGCTGCTTCTCCCTCCCTCCCTCCCTCTCAACTCTGCTGCACAGAGATTGCAAGAGGTTGACACGATTCAAGCAATTTAGTCATATATAAATTGCTTGCATTTAAACAAATACATTAAAGAATGTATAAATATTTATGGAACTGTTTTAATTTTTGCATTTTATATCTACATGGAGTTCAGATTTAATGCACCATAAAGATAGAATTACAATGTAAAATATATAGCTAGAATCTTTTTTTTTCATTTTCAGCTATTTTTTATATAAAATCCATTCTTCATTGCTATTAAAATATAGTATAGTAACTTACTTGCTGCAACCATGGCCTCATTGTATCCTAGAAAAACACAAAGATACAGTTTACTTGAAATCCTTGAAATATCTACATTTAAGAATCTAGAATGGATGAGTCTTACCATTAACATAAAGACTGTTCCTGTCTAGCTTGTAGATACCCAGCATGGTAACATTTAAGGTCATGCTTGACACCTCGTTGTAAAATGCCACCTTATCAAACTGCGGCCCAGTAGTATCCTTCTTAATTTTACAAACTATGTTTACTTTGGTGCCAACTGCATGTAACCTGTTGAACAGAAAATGTATATTTTTCAGTCATCAATATCACATATATGGGGAACACCAATGCAAGTATACAATAAAAGTCCAATGTAGCTATTTTTAATGGATTTTACTACTGCTTTGTGAGCCGTGAGGCAATTTACTGCTCCTGTGTGATGGCTGCTAAACTCCATTACAATTGTCCCTTGCTGATTGACATCTTAGTGGAGGTAGTCACTACAGTCCTTTCCTTAATACAAACAGTCGAAAGTAGACTGAAGTAGCAATTTCATGCCAGAAGACCAAATGATAACCTATGTTAAAACTTATTTTTATTGTTGTGTCCTCATTGTTTGACAGGGTGAAGAAGTTAAATTAAATCGCTGCAAAGGGGACACAAACCTGACAGAGATCATCACCCTTCCACACTATCCAAAACGAAAATAAAATGTTTGACTCAGTTGGGCTTTAAAGTGATATTAAAGTCACAATGTTTTTAAGCTATTTCAGATGCTGATTATATCACTTACAATGGATGCTGCTTAATGTTTAAAAATGTTAATTTCCTGCAGAATCAGCTGGTCGTCTGAGCTCTGACTCTGATATCCTGTTTTAGGGTGGCTTCTTTACATTTCAGGGCCCTATTGAGCCACCCTTGTGTGTGCTAGCAAACTGTGTGTGTTTACACAAACACACAGGCACAGCAAGGCAAGTCCCTTCCCTGTTCCCTGCTCTACACCACTCTATCTTTCCTTATTTCTGCTAGTAGATGGACGGTTGTTCCAGATTGCTCTGTTCCCTGTGATCTTGTACTGGACAGAAAGTTCAGGGAAGTGGAGCTGAGTGAGTTGGAGCCAGTTGTTTGGTACCATGCTGACTGTAAGTGTTTGGGCAAAAATTTAAAGAAATACTTTGCTGGACAATGTATATTTGTTTGATCTGGATTAATTATTGAAAACATTTGAGCGTTTAATACTGCTTTAATGTAAGAACTGATTTACTAAATGGGTACTTTTTACCCCACAAAATTGCATACAAAAGCAAAGTCCATCCACTGGTTACTATGGCAAGTGGGTGGGACCTCTCTCCTTTACTAGAGGCAGCCTGTGGTGGGCTCGGGCTCCTCTGCTGACTTGATGGGGCCCGAGCCCAGTACACGAGGGCTGCCTGTACACCCCTATCGGCAGCCCTGGTTGTAAATAAATTCATTTTATACAGCTATGCATTGATGAACTAACATTGCTATATAAAGCCATAAATAAACAAATATCAACTTTATAAATTACATTAAAATAAAAGTGACAGTTACAAAGGCAACAAGAGTACACATTGTGAACACCCCATAACCTGTTAATACTTACGCAAAGCCATCAATAAGGCAATTAAGCAATTTGGAACTAATAGTGCTATTTTTCATGAAGTTGTTCACCTAAAAAAAGCATAAACATAGGAAAGGTCACTAGATAACTCAGAACATTTCCCGCTGAAGTCTACTTTGTCATATAACAGAATTCAAATGCCATGTAAAAGTACATATACATCCTATGAATTGCTTCCATAAGCCAACATTCTTTGAGAAAGGAAATTAAAGGTGCTAATAACTGCCCAATGATATCTAGAAATTGGAACATATGTATATTTACTGCAAAATAAAATAACATTTATATTTAGAATAGACACATAGGATTGACTAATTTCAATTCATTTCACAGCATTTCTAGACTGCACTAAAGTCTATGTGTGTATATGGTATGTTAAAGAGTATTGACATGTAAAAATGTAAGTACTTACCAAGTACAGCACAGTTTTTGATGTGGAGTTGTACTTTAAAGAATCTTTGGATCCAAGGTCAGAAGTAAAGGCCAGGTTAGTTATAGTAAAATTAAGTGTGATTTCTTCAAAAGTGGCTGCTTCTACAGGGACGTTGGTGGCTGCCTTAATGGGGGGCTCCACAGCTAATAATAAAATAAAGTAAAATCATGACCCCAGAATATAATAAATCTGTTAAGATATGTTAGAAAAAGTTCTCCATATCCTTTCTGATGTTACTAATGTAAAGTAATTATAGAACTATAGAAAATTATCATTCAAAATTTTTTTGCCAGGTGGATCGTAACAATATTGTTGGGATCTTTCCTGGCTGTAGCGTAGCTCTGCGCTGTCAGCATAAAGCGGGCAATAGCGTTAGTAAATGTCCTCCTATGACCCAAAAGAGAACAAATGTCAAAGAAGATTTGGCCATAGTTCTCTTTAAAAGTTTGAAACACAAGGCTGGCGTTCTATATGATCTGCAGAAATGCAACTATAATAAACATCATAAAGAGGGGGGAGGGGGGGTAAGGGTAAAGGAGGGGAGGGTTGGGATTATATTTGAGCATCAATTAGAGGGGAGGTATGAATGTGAAACCAAACAAGCAAACTTAATGAGGTCACAATGCACGGAAGAGCTTGAGGAGCCATTTTTCCCAGTACCGACAAAACGTAGAGTATCTATGATTTATATAGGAGAACGTTCATGACTTGTGTATTTTTACTTTTACCTTTTAACTTCCAATTTCCCTAAACTTCATTAGTCTCATAAGGGGGCTGACACACACCCTACATAACAGTATACATGGCCCCTCATCAAACAACACTATGTCCATAACAAGATGACTATCAGGTTATCTCTTCATCTTTTGGTGGGGCAGTGAACATTTTACTTTCGTCTTATAACCGTTCATAATGGCATCATATATAACTTACCGGTACATCATTGGCAAACACGTTTTTTTTCATGCTCTTGGCACTAAGCAATACAACTAGCATGAGTTCTATAGCTTTGAGATAAAAAGGAGGAGGGAAAGAATGTGTGTGTGAGCATTTGTGTTTGTAAACTTACTTATGGTTGGTATAGTTGGCATCTTTTCATTGTATCCTTATTAGAGAAAAAGAGAGAAAATGGAGTTTGAAAAAAAAACAAAACATTATTTGAAGTGCATAAAATGAGTACAAAAAAGACAAAATGTGACATTACCATTGACATAAACACTCATTGAATCTAGGGTATAGATCCCAAATGTGGTGAAGTTGGAGGTCAGATTTTTCAGTTCTTTATAATAAGACATGGTATCGAATGACACAGTTTCTGTCTGGTTGGTAGTGCATATGGCATCAACTTTAGTGTCTCTGGAGTTGGCCAAGCTTAAAAATAAAAACAAGATGACATATAAATAATTTTATCTCATTATCAGCTCAGAGGGTAAATTAAAATACCTATAAAACAACATGGTAACCAAACCAAAATAGAACACATCTTTGCTGTATTGACATACATTGATAAATGATATGTATACATTATTATCATGACGTCTTACCTTAATTTAACAACTTTACACAATGAAGTTTCCTTTTGGCTGGTTTTATTGATCAGCAAGCCCAGCTGAAAAAAATTATTAAGAATTAAAGTAAATATTAATCCATAAAGGCCAGCTAATAAACATCGACTTGTGAGGTGTATACAATATTTACAAAAAGTGCAAAAACAGTAAAAATCTTTGCATTGCAGTGTATTGCATGTGTTGAGAAAGAGACAAACACAAAGGGGATGTATTGCAGGGACAAGTCTATAATTTTGCCACTTTATAGATCATTGGTTCGACCTCATCTGGAGTACGCGGTCCAGTTCTGGTCACCAGTACTAAGAAAAGATGTCCTTGAGTTGGAAAAAGTCCAGCGAAGGGCAACCAAACTAATTAGGGGTATGGAGGACCAGAGCTACGAGACGAGGCTACTAAATTTAAACATGTTCACATTAGAGGTGAGGAGATTAAGGGGGGATATGATTTCCATGTACAAAATGTTTAATGGTGGTAGCAACATTAGCGATAAACTGTTTAAAATCAACTCCGTTACAAAAACTAGAGGCCATCACCTAAAATTGGTGGAAAAAAAATTCCAGCACAAGGGGCGAAGGGGGTTCTTCACAGTAAGATCAGTTAGGGTCTGGAACTCACTGCCACAGGCGGTGATTTCAGCAAATAATGTGGAATTGTTCAAGAAACTTTTGGACGATTTCTTAAGGGACCGTAATATACAGGGGTACGGGTACTCCTAGAATGAGATCCTAATAGGTTGGGCTTGATGGACTAATGTCTTTATTCAGCCTCAAATACTATGTAACAAGAGAGATGCAAATAATGTTAGAACCCGAAATTCCTCTGGACACTGGAAACAACAACAAACAAAACACGCTAAAATACACAAGCCACCACTCACAACTTACGAGTTTCCTGAAACCCTCACTCCTTTACTAGGCAGTAAACTCTGTGCTCCTACAGAATGGCACACAGGCTTTTGAAGGCCGTGCACACTGATTTCTCTAGCTCAGGGGTGGGCAAACACAAGCCTTCCAGCTGTGGTGCAACTTTAAATCCCATGAGGCATTGCAAGACTCTGACAGCCACAAGTATGACTCCCAGAGGCAGATGAATGATGGAAATTGAAGTTTCACCATAGCTGGAGGGCCGGAGTTTGCCCACCCTTGCTCTAGCTGTTAAATGGTTAGCTAAGCAGAGTTAATACACACATACAACAACAGGCTCACTGTATCTATACATTTTTGATTACTTTAGCACATGCAAAAAACATATACATACACATAAATACCGCCGGTAAATACATCAGAATGTCTTAGATTTAGACTTTCATATCTTCACCCTACTATCTCGTGGTATGTATATTTTTCCAAATATTTATACCATGGCTTAATGAACTTTATATTATTAGAATTAGGGATACGTTTCAAGTTTGGGTCAACTATGAGTTTGACCCAATCTCCGAGTTGTTGGCAGTTCACTGAATAGGTAAACTAACTTATGGGGTTAAGGCTTTTCCCCATAGTTCTCCTTAGGGTAACTGGAGGACACAAACTAGCATCCTCCCGTCACACTAGGCTCAATATACCGCAAGCTGTAGCTCGCGGTATACTGAGACGCCGCAGTATACCGCGAGCTGCTGCTCGCGGTATACTAAGACGCCGCAGCTGAAGCGGATCCCGACAATTATGTCTGTACCAGCCCAGCTGCGTGAGTGACAGCTGGCTCTGCCTATCTAGAGGCAGAGCCAGCTGTACCCGCCCCCTCCCCCGTCCGATCCGCCAGTCAGCGCTGGCGGATCGGAGCGAGGAGGGGGGAATCCAGCCCCTCCCCTGTCACAGCAGAGAGCCGTGACAGGATCGAGAGGTGAGCGAACGCCGGTATGTGTTCGCTCACCTCCCAATCTACTGAGCCGACCTGTGACAGTCTCATTGTCACAGGTCGGCCAGAACTATGAGGTGAGTGAAAAGCACTCACCTTATAGTTCTGCTTTAATAACACTCCCGTATCTCATATTTAGCTGACATATTTGTACTTTGGATCTCTCCATGTAACCAAGCTTTTGCAGTATGCTTTATAACTGTGCACTGTAGGACATAATGAGCTATTCCATTTTGTAGGTAGGTTTTATAACTGCACTGCAAGGTCTGGGCATAATGAGTTACATTCTCTAAGGCTGAATTATGAGATGGAGATAGGTAACCAATTTGTATTATATATACACACATACACAGTTTACTGAATGTGCCAAAAATAATATTTTATTATTTATTTTACAGAAATTGTAAAAAAATAAACCATGGAGCTACAAACCAATGTATTCATGACGTGTTGGGTGCTGTTGAATGTGGCGGTGTTGGCTATACCCATATCAGACCTGTATAGAAGATTTGTCAAAGTAAAATTGACAGTGAAAGTTCCCTCTGCTGTCACTGTAGTACTTGTAGTTGGACCTAAAAATGATACGCAAAGCAAATCAAACATTTGTACAAAGACACTATAGAAAAACAAAGGCAGGCCCATCCAAACAAAAAAACATAACATGCCCATATATTTTTGTTAACAACTTGACATAATTAATAATTAATCAAATTTGTGATCCTCTTGAACATGGGTCTGTATGCCATAAACTAATAATAATAATAATAATAATAATATAAACTTACTTGTAGCCGGTGAGGTCTGTATTTTTTCATTATATCCTGATAAAAGAAACAAACATCTCTATTTGAATAATGCATCTTATCTTACTAATGTAATATTTCAGGTTTAGTATCAAAAAGACTTCCATGGATGTATAGACAAGTAAGATGAATCTAAGTTATTTGATACAATGAACGTATAAAAGGGTAAAACACATTACACTCTCAAATAACTTTTAAAATACAGAAATGTCATTGCAGTGTGAAAGGGACATTTTCTGGCATTACCATTGACATAAACACTGTTTGGATCCAGGTTATAGATGCTAAGTTTGCTGAAGTTGGAGGTCAGGTTCTTAAGCTCCATATAGATAGCCGGAGTGTCAAAAGGTCTGTGGTTGGTGTTTGTACATACGGCATCAACTTTAGTGCCTTGGGAATTTGCTAACCTGGAAAAAAACATATGAAAAATATTGTTAGTTTAGTGCCACAATTACATCATCTCCAGGTTAGAAAATATATATTTTAAAGCCGGTCCACATTTAAGTCCATATAAGGTTTAGTCTAAGATGCTTTCTAGCTTTCTCATATTTTCTCATATTTAGTTTTATGTTATGTATATACTTAAAGTGACAGCAAATGCAGGAGATAAATCTTAAAAATACATTCAAGTACCTGAACTATTAAACAAAATGTCTTATTTGTGTATCACTCAGCTGTCCTTCCTTCTGGAGGGGGGGGGGGGGGGGGGGGTTTTTGTTCT
>NW_017307704.1:381938-394004 GCF_000935625.1 Nanorana parkeri
GGGGGGGCTACTTCTGTTCTCCATGGTCCCTGTGTGTGTGTTGTAAAGTGGCCACCACTCCAAGCTCACTCCTGTGATAGACTACAATCTCAATACAAATTAGTAACTGAAACATGAGATTGTAGTCTATCAAGGGAGTGATCTTGGAGCGGTGGCTACTTTACAACACACAGGAACCATGAGGAACAAAAGTAGTCACCCTCCGGAAGGAAGGACAGTGTCAGCACCAATTCAGAGATGATTTCAGGATCTACAGCTGAGTGATACACTAATAAGATACAGTATTGTTAATCGTTAAGGAATGCATTGTTAGGATTTAACTCCTGAGTTTAGTGTCACTGTCACTTTAAAACAATTGTAAACTAATTAACATTACATGACATGGAATTGGTGTGGTTTATGTAAGAACCATTTAACACCTGCCGTGAACAATAAAGTGGAAAAACAAAGTGACCCCTGTGGTGGGGAGGGGTACATTTACAGCAATTAAAGCAGAATTGCAGCCAAAAATACCAGGATAAAAATCAACGGTCTAGAAAAAGTAGCTTTTGCTACAATAATCACTTTTAATCCAGAGCTCTTCCTTGCAGTATTTCTTTTCTGCCAGAAGATGCCCTCTGTCTGATGGCCAACATTGTTCAACCCACTTTTTACTCCAATGGCGCTCCAGCCTTGCTGAACAAGGGCTCCATGTGGCTGATACTAGCTTCAATTCAGATACTTGCACTGTTAGATCATCAAAAATACATTATATATTCTTGATTACAGAGCTACTTTATTTATGTCTATTTTATCTGCCTGAAGTTCAGCTTTGACGAAATACACAGTATTGTGACTTTGTAATAAGAAATGCGTAGAGTCTACAAGCACTGCTCTCTCTAGCACTGCAAGCACTATATCACCCCCACAAGCATTGTCTTTTCCAGCTGAGGTTTATTAATACAATTAACCAATATTTTTTCTCTTTCGAGATGTATATGCTTTTCTACTACGTTTTCATGTATATAATGTACACCTCGACTGTGGTATTCTAGGGGGTGATAGGAGCTTTTTCCTCTGAGGTGTATGTCCTTTTATATATATTTTCTATGCATATCCAATGCTTTTTATAATTGTTTAATACATTTATACATTTTATATATATCTCCAAGACTGAAGGTTATTGGACTTGTTCTTTCTGGAGCCACCAAAAAAACCCCTTCCTTCTCTTCCTTTTCTTATTACAAATTTACCAGGGGTTGGCTCTAAGAAAGGGAGGATCTGTGCACCATAAATATTTTTGTCTCTACAGTATTGTGACTTACCTAAACCCAACAACTTTGCACCTACAAGAAGTGTCCTTTAGGCTTGTTTCATTCATTAGAGAGTCCAGCTGGAAGAAAAACAAGTGTATGACCCAGGTGAATACAGCTACTTGTTTAATATTACAAATTATTTCACACATTATTGGTTTGAATCTGCTAAACACCTTCCACACCTGGTTACATATACTAGAAAATGAATAAATATTAAAGTTGTAGAGAGACTACAAATCTCAGCAATACATTATACAGCAAAGCAGAATACCGCCAATTATAGAGGACTACAAATCCCAGTAATACATTATACAGCAACATACTCTCTGTTGCTCCGGGTTCATGGCCTGATGTCTCCATGGTCTCAGGAGGGCTGTGCAGGGTTTCAGGGGGGCTATGCATGCTCTCAGGAGGCTGTTCAGGCTCTAAGGTGGCCAGTGCAGGTACTAAGGGGGCCAGTGGTGGTCAGTGGAGCTCCTAGCTGGTCATTCCGGGCTCTTGGTGGTCAGTGCAGACTCTGAGTGGTCAGTGTGGGCTCCGGGTGGTCAGTGTGCCTCTCAGGTGGCAAGTTCAGGCTCTCAGGGCGCCAGTGCGGCTCTCCGGTGGTCAGTGCGACTTTCAGGTGGCCAATGCGGGTCTCTGGCGGTCAGTTGGGCTGTTAGGTGGTCAGTATGGGCTCTTGGTGGTCAGCGCGGACTCGAGGTGGTCAGTGCGGGCTTTGGGTGGTCAGTGCGGGCTCTGGGTGGTCAGTGCAAGCTTTGTGTGGTCAGTGCTGGCTGTGGGCGGTCAGTGCGGGCTGTGGGGGGTCAGTGTGAGCTGTGGGCAGTCAGTGCGAGCTGTGGGCGGTCAGTGCGGGCTCTGGGTGGTCAGTGTGAGCTTCGGGCGGTCAGTGCAGGTTTCAGGTGGTCAGTGCAGGCTCTGGGTGATCAGTGTGGGCTCCGGGTGGTCAGTGCGGGCTTTGGGTGGTCAGTACGGGCTCTGGGTGGTCAATGCGAACTGTGGGCGGTCAGTGATGAATGTGGGCGGTCAGTGCAAGCTGTGGGCAGTCAGTGTGGGCTCCGGGCAGTCAGTGCGTGCTCCGGCCGGTCAGTGTGGGCCTAGGGTGGTCAGTGTCAGCCTAGGATGGTCAGTAGGGTCTCTGGGTGGTCAGTGCAGGGGGTTAGTGCGGGCTTTTTAGGTTCTCAGGGCGAGCTTTGGGCGCTCAGTGTGGGCTGTGGGTGGTCAGTGCGGGCTCTGAGCAGTCAGTGCGCGCTGTGGGTGGTCATTGTGGGCTCTTGGTGGTCAGTCTGGACTTTGGGAGGTCAGTACTGGCTGTAGGCGGTCAGTGCAAGCTGTGGGCAGTCAGTGTGGGCTCCGGCTGGTCAGTGCGGGCTCTAGGCGGTAAGTTTGGGCTTTGGGTGGTCAGTGCAGGCTCCGGGCGGTCAGTTCGGGCTTTGGGCGATCAGCTCCAGATGGTCAGTGCGTTGGTCAGTGCAGGCTCTGGGTGGTCAGTTCGGTCTTTGGGTGGTCAGTGTGGGCTCTGGGTGGTCAGTGCAGGCTCCGGGCGGTCAGTAGCTCTGGGAAGTCAGTAGAAGCTCTGAGTAGTCAGTAAGGTCTCTGGCAGTGACGTGCCGTGCCTTCTGTGCTGGGTGAGGCATCCCCCATCCTGCCGAAGCTCCGCCCCATCCTGCCAAAGCCCAACCCCATCATGTCGAAGCCACACCCCCAGATCGACAACCAAGCAGTGTGGTTCCATCCACAGAGCTCACGCCTCTAACACAGAGTAGAGGCTGTGACAGCTCTTGCCTCACCAAGTTGTAACAACTGTAACAAGCCGCTCTGAATGGAGAAAAAGCTGTCAGCTTCAGACTTGAAGCTGACACCTTTTTTTTCATAATACTAGGTGAGGCTCTGCCTCACTTGTCTCCCATGACCGCATGTTCCTGGTCTCTGAGTAGTCAGTGCGGGCTCACCAGGATGAAGGGGTGTGGCTCTCCATTCAGGCAGTGACCGGTCGCAATCAGGCAGCAGCGACCTTCTATTCAGGCATATTAGAGGGCCGCTGCTGCTTGATTGTGGCCAGTCACCAACTCGGATAACGAGGTGATCTGGGTCGATCGGGCCTATTTGCAGTTCTGCCCGCCCCTATGTTAATCCAGCCTTGATAGCATGTAGTCGTATTTTATCACATTTGTTATATCTGTCATATTTATGTTTACCAGCTTAATATTTGTAGTTTAGTAAGGAAAACAACTCTATGAGGGTGAAGATAATTCATAGTGCAGCAGCTAAAATAATTTCAGCAATATTACAAAATGCTTATATGCTTATATATTGTGTTATAGTGTTTATAAATTGTGTGTGTCTATATGTATATATTTATATATATACACATTATACTGTATGTGCTTGAATTAATACTTTATGAGGCTTTTTACAGGAATTGTAACAAAATAAACCATGGAGCTACAAACCAATGTATTCATGACGTGTTGGGTGCTGTTGAATGTGGCGGTGTTGGCTATACCCATATCAGACCTGTATAGAAGATTTGTCAAAGTAAAATTGACAGTGAAAGTTCCCTCTGCTGTCACTGTAGTACTTGTAGTTGGACCTAAAAATGATACGCAAAGCAAATCAAACATTTGTACAAAGACACTATAGAAAAACAAATACAGGCCCATCCAAATAAAAAAACATAACATGCCCATATATTTTTGTTGACAACTTTACATAATTATAATCTAATTTGTGATCCCCTTGAACATGGGTCTGTATGCCATAAACTAATAATAATAATATAAACTTACTTGTAGCTGGTGAGGTCTGTATTTTTTCATTATATCCTGATAAAAGAAATAAAAATCTCTATTTGAATAATGCATCTTATCTTACTAATGTAATATTTCAGGTTAAATATCAAAAAGACTTCCATGGATGTATAGACAAGTAAGATGAATCTAAGTTATTTGATACAATGAACGTATAAAAGGGTAAAACACATTACACTCTCACATAACTTTTAAAATACAGAAATGTCATTGCAGTGTGAAAGGGACATTTTCTGGCATTACCATTGACATAAACACTGTTTGGATCCAGGTTATAGATGCTAAGTTTGCTGAAGTTGGAGGTCAGGTTCTTAAGCTCCATATAGATAGCCGGAGTGTCAAAAGGTCTGTGGTTGGTGTTTGTACATACGGCATCAACTTTAGTGCCTTGGGAATTTGCTAACCTGGAAAAAAACATATGAAAAATATTATTAGATTAGTGCCACAATTACATCATCTCCAGGTTAGAAAATATATATTTTAAAGCCGGTCCACATTTAAGTCCATATAAGGTTTAGTCTAAGATGCTTTCTAGCTTTCTCATATTTTCTCATAATTCACCTTCCACCTCCTCATATTTAATTTTATATGTAAACTTAATACAATTGCAAATTAATTAACATTACATGACATGGAATTGGTGTGGTTTATGTAAGAACCATATAACATCTGCTGTGCAGAATAAAGTGGAAAAACAAAGTGACCCCTGTGGTGGGGAGGGGTATAGTTACAGCAATTAAAGCAGAACTGCAGCCAAAAATAACAGGATAAAAATCAACGGTCTATAAAAAAGTAGCTTTTTTTGCAATATTTACTTTCAACCCACAGCTCTTCATTGCAGTATTTCTTTTCTGCCTGGACCTGCCCCTGCCTGTGACTGGATAATAAAAACCAGAAGCAGCACAGTGATTAGCTTAGCTCTGTGTCACCCTGCCCTCTCCTCCTATCAGCATGCACCTTGTCAGCACATGAACAGATTTGCCCCTTCTGCTGCTTCTTCCAATGGCGCTCCAGCCTTGCTGAACAAGAGCTCCAGGTGGCTGATACTAGCTCCAATTCAGATACTTGCACTGTTACATCATAAAAATACATTATATATTAATGTTTACAGGGCTACTTTATTTGTCTATTTTATCTGCCTGAAGTTCAGCTTTGATGAAATACACAGTATTGTGACTTACCTAAACCCAACAACTTTGCACCTACAAGAAGTGTCCTTTAGGCTTGTTTCATTCATTAGAGAGTCCAGCTGGAAAAAAAACAAGTGTATGACCCAGGTGAATACAACTACTTGTTTAATATTACAAATTATGTCACACATTATTGGTTTGAATATGTTAAATACCTTCCACACCTGGATACATATACTAGAAAATGAATGTGAAATAATACAGTATAATCCTATGATTATAAAGACCAGAGAACATAGGAACCTTCACTTAAAGAGGAACTTCACCCTTACGTTAAAAATAACAACAAAGACACCTTTAGAAATGTTTAGTTATGACAATCTACAAAGAGATATTCTTAGATAATTGCCGGCTTTTATTCTTTGCATACATTATATGTCCTTTCCTCCCCTCCCCATTTTAACCTTCCCCTACTCTATCCAAAATGAAAAAAAAAAGTTTGGGCTTTAGATATACTTTAGGACTGGCTTCACATCTGTGCATTTTACCATGTGTTACCTCAATGCATGGTAATGTACGATCGAGGGTGCAGTGCATTTCAGAGCCAATCATTATAAATGACACCCCAACACTCCTTACAAATGCACCCCAATGCACTTACAATACAGCACACCTCGGTGCATTATTATTATTATTATACAGGATTTATATAGCGCCAATAGTTTGCACAGCGCTTTACAATATAAGGAAGACATTACAGTCACATGTATGGGAACCATCTGTGAATGGACATGTCCTTTTTTGTGTGCTGTGCTACATTGCCAACCCATTCCAAATAAATGGACTGTCTTACAGGATGGCATAATAATGGGCAAAATATGTCATGCTAAAGTGTGTGCAATAACACAGCAAAGTGTGGAGGGGACCCTACACACTTATAACTGCACCGGATTATGAGCTGTAAATCTGGTATTATGACAACTGGATTCAGCTATCATATTTCTATGCTTGTGGACCAAACATGCTTATTGAGATTGGTATCAATGCAAAGGGACAGAAATGATTAATAACACTCCCATATCCCATATTTATCTGATATGTTCGTACTGTGGATCTCTCCATGTAACCGAGCTTTTGCAGTAACTTTATAACTGTGCACTGTAGGGTATGGGCATAATGAGTTATTCCATTTTGTAGGGTTGGATTATGGGATTGAGATAGGTAAATTTGCATCAGGAACCATGTTGGGACTTTCCAAAATTAATCTATGTAAGCTGCAAGCGTCTTGTCTGATGGAAAAGTTGGAAGTGGTATGCCTTTGCTTATTGCCCCCTACTTACAGAATATCCAAATTAAGCATTTTCCATACTGTGGTATTAAAATCTATCATGATTGCCTGTGATGTGTATTCAAATATTAACTCATTTATTGTTGGGGACCATGACATGCCCTATCCTTGCACATTCTGTAGGCCTGCACTGTTTTGTTAAATTGCAGTACAACAAAAGCTCTTACAATATAACATAACATGCATCATCAGCATCAAATAAAATCTCATACTTTGTAGTCTTATTTTATGACATTTGTTATATCTGCCCTATATATGTGTACCTGATTAATAGTTGTAGTTTAGTGAGCAATACAACTCTGTGAAGGTGAAAATAATCCAAAGTGCAGTAGATAAATAATTGCAGCAATTTTACATAATGCACACTAATGTTTGAATTGTTAAAGAAGATTTTATATATATATATAATGTAGTACTTGTAGTTGGACCTAAAAATGATACACAAAGCAAATCAAACATTTGTACAAAGACACTATAGAAAAACAAATACAGGCCCATCCAAATAAAAAACATAACATGCCCATATATTTTTTTGACAACTTGACATAATTATTAATAAAATCTAATTTTTGTTGCTGCACTTAACCATGAGTCTATATGCCATAAACTAATAATAATAATATAAACTTACTTGTAGCTGGTGAGGTCTGTATTTTTTCATTGTATCCTTGATAAAAGAAACAAATATATAAATGTCTCTATTTGAATAATGCATCTTATCTTACTAATGTAATATTTCAGGTTAAATATCAAAAAGACTTCCATGGATGTATAGACAAGTAAGATGAATCTAAGGGGTCTATTACGAAGCAGCCGTAGCTCACTGCTGTTCGGCATCTATAAGAATAGACCGAACAGCAGCGAGTAGCCTGCCGGAGTTTCGGCTTAGCCGATCCAAATGTTGGATCGGCTGAGTCGAACTCCTTCTGCACTTTGGGTCGGCCGACATTACACTCTCACATAACTTTTAAAATACAGAAATGTCATTGCAGTGTGAAAGGGACATTTTCTGGCATTACCATTGACATAAACACTGTTTGGATCCAGGTTATAGATGCTAAGTTTGCTGAAGTTGGAGGTCAGGTTCTTAAGCTCCATATAGATAGCCGGAGTGTCAAAAGGTCTGTGGTTGGTGTTTGTACATACGGCATCAACTTTAGTGTCTTGGGAATTTGCTAACCTGGAGAAAAATATATTATTAGATTAGTGCCACAATTACATTATTATTATATTATTATACAGGATTTATATAGCACCAGCAGTTTGTGCAGCGCTTTACAATATAAGGAAGACATTACAGTTACAATACAATTCAAGACAAGATGGTAAGGAGGGCCCTGCCTGTGAGGGTTTACAATCTAAAAGTCATAAGATGCTTTCTAGCTTCCTCATATTTTCTCATAATTCGCCTTCCACCACCTCCTGTTTAGTTTTATATGTAAACTTAATACAATTGCAAATTATTTAACATTACATGACATGGAATTCGTGTGGTTTATGTAAGAACTAGGGATGCACAGATACCAAGTACCGTACTCGGTACAAGTACAAGTACAGATACTTTCCAAGCTCCAAGACTAGACTAGAGAAAAATTAGGAGGCAGCTGTCATTTGTAAGGAGCACACATTTATAAAGGGATGCACCGATACCATTTTTGCAAGTACAAGTACTGATACTTGCCCAAGTACTTACAGATACAAGTACTGATACATTTTTGTTTATTGTCATGTGATAGTTTTTCTCAAACAATACAGACTAATGATTTCAGGACAGTGGTGGAGCACCAGAGCCAGGTCCCAGCTGCAACCGCTGCAACCGCTGCAACCCTGGTAGTTCTCATGAAAATGCCAAGTATCGGCACTGGTATCTGAACTGGTATCGGTGCATCCCTAGTAAGAACCATATAACATCTGCTGTGCAAAATAAAGTGGAAAAACAAAGTGACCCCTGTGGTGGGGAGGGGTATAGTTACAGCAATTAAAGCAGAACTGCAGCCAAAAATAACAGGATAAAAATCAACGGCTTTTCTGCAATATTCACTTTCAATCCAGAGCTCTTCATTGCAGTATTTCTGTTCTGCCGGGACCCGCCATTGCCTGTGTCTGGATAATAAAAACCAGAAGCAGCACAGTGATTAGCTTAGCTCTCTGTCACTCTGCCCTCTCCTCCTATCAGTATGCACCTTGTCGGTACATGAACAGATTTGCTTCTTCTTCTGCTTCTTCCAATGGCGCTTCAGCCTTGCTAAACAAGAGCTGCAGGTGGCTTATACTAGCTTCAATTCAGATACTTGCACTGTTACATCATAAAAAATACATGATATATTAATGATTACAGAGATACTTTATTTGCGTCTATTTTATCTGCCTGAAGTTCAGCTTTGATGAAATACACAGTATTGTGACTTACCTAAACCCAACAACTTTGCACCTACAAGAAGTGTCCTTTAGGCTTGTTTCATTCATTAGAGAGTCCAGCTGGAAAAAAAACAAGTGTATGACCCAGGTGAATACAACTACTTGTTCAATATTACAAATTATGTCACACATTATTGGTTTGAATCTGCTAAACACCTTCCACAGCTGGTTACATATACTAGAAAATGAATACTACATAATATCATTATTTGATTACATAGTTACATAGTTACATAGTATTTGAGGTTGAATAAAGACATTAGTCCATCAAGTCCAACCTATTAGGATCTCATTCTAGGAGTACCAGAGTATTAGTCCTGGTATTAGGACCAGAGAACAAGAAAGGGGAATCTTTACCTATAGGGATGCACCGATACCGGTACTAGTATCGGTGCCGATACCGAGTATTTGGGCGATTACTCGTACTCGCCCAAATGCTCCGATACCTAGCACAAGTACTTCCTGTATCAGGAAACCGGGCAGCGCGTCATTACACGCTGCCCGGTTTCCTAATTGGCCAGGAAACGGCTCCATGCTCTCTCGTCACTTGTGATGAGAGAGCATGGAGCCGAATTCCCGGCCAATCAGGAAGCCGGGTAGCATGCAATGACGCCCTGCCCGGTTTCCCGATTGGTCAGGAAGCTAGCAAATCCGGAAGCCGGGCGCGGTGTAATGACGCAGCGCCTGGCGTTCTGATTGGCTGGGAAGCCAGCGTCATGCTCCCTCATCATCTCATGAATCATAATATTAAGAAAGTAACCTTAAAGCATTAGTTTGTATTGCTTTAGAAAAAATGTGACCTGTCCCTTTAAGAAAAAGTATCGGTAATTGGTATCTGCGAGTACTTGATCAAAAGTATCGGTACTCGTACTCGGTCTTAAAAAAGTGGTATCTGTGCATCCCTATTTACCTAAATATGGACTTTTGTTAAAAAATAACAACAAACACACCTTCAGAAATGTTTAGTTATGACAATCTACAAACAGATATTCTTAGATAATTGCCAGCTTTGTATTCTTTGCAGACATTATTTTTATTTACCCCCAATTCTTCTAACAGTGGCCATTTATACTTAGGGCAAATGAATATATCTCCCTTTACTCCCCTGAACTCTGGCACATGTGACTAGGACATGTGACCATGCACATCATCTCAGTGGAGGACAATGCTTTTGTCTCATGAAATTACAGATGAGATTTCTCGCGAACACTCAAGAGATCCAGGAAGTGGAAAAACAGTAATTGTAAGTAAAAGAAAAATATGTTTATTTAACTAATTAATGTAAGATGAGAATGTGATATTGAGCACACAGAGCTGAATGTTGATGTGATTTTAATGAAAGAGGCTAAGGGTCTGCTTTAACTTATGAAATAAAGTGAAGCTGTGATCAACTCACAATATCCTCTCATGTCCAGCAGAATTTCTATTTGCCTTTCACATAATTGGATGATTAAAATGTATACAACTTCAGTACCAATTTACCTAGAGAAGACAACATTCTCTATGCACTTAGCAAGTTAACCTGAAGTACTAGTGTCCTTGGGTTCATGCTGATAGCAGAGTAGATAGTTGGGGTAAAAACCATTCTAACGGTGGACAAAACTAACAGGTCAAGGTTTTTAACAAATAAATGTTTTTTTTTTCCTAAAAGCTTTCCCCACAGCACTTTATAAATATTTATTATTACCTTTATTTATAGTCATCATAAAATTAGTAATAAACACTGTAAACTGTGCTGCTGGTTCACACTATCTGCCACCGGGCTGCACTGGCAATTTATTCCAGCGCAGCCTGAATGCAAGACAAGGCAAATTGACTTGTCATGGATAGGCTTGTTTTACACCACCTTGTTACAGTTGTGTGTGCTTAAATAAAGTACGGCATTCAGTAATTTTTTTTAAGTGCACCGCAGTGAGACACGGTACAATCGCGTCGCATTGCACTGAGCCCATAGAACTGAATGAAATGTCACTTGTGAAAGCAACAGTGTGATGCAGCTTGATCAAGCGCATTAGCACTGTTCAGGGACATGCACACCAGCAGTCGTGCAGTTAAGCAGGGCTGCTGGTGCGACAACCCTTAAAAAAGGATTACACACACAAAAGTAATCTTCAGTTACTGTCAGTCATTTTGGTCGCATCCCCACCGATGGTGTCACCCGGGTGCGGGCCACACCCCCCGCACCCCCCCTTGTGATGCCACTGGACACATCCACACTGACACAACATAAAAAGAATAGTGCACACATGCGGGACATCATTTCTCACAACCAGACAATTTTTTGGAAGATAACATTGTTTTGATTCTTGTAGTGTATTTACACTTTTGCAGTTCAAATATATATATATATATTTGTTATGTGTTCCCGTTCACATAACTTACTTAAAAATATAAAGGTTTCTTTGTTGAAGGCAGATTGCAAGCTACACTGAGCAACTTGAAAGTGAAAGTAGAGGGACAAACTGAGGGACAGGCTGAACTTGCTCTCCTTAACATACAGTTTTTCTAGGTCTTTAACCCTTCATTAGGACAGACAGCATTCAAATCTAGTTTACAACTAATAGAATCTGCCAGCACAGTACAGACTGGGTTAATTGGAGTAAACATAACTTCCCACAGTCCATAGGGGGGAGGGTTGGATTTGTAAGCAAATAAAACAAACTTGTGAGCAACAATTGTTTAAATATTTTTTTAAGTTATGCAACGTGAATGGGAACATAAAACAAATATAAAGTAGGTGTTAGCCATATTTGGAAATAAACTTTAACAGGGATTTTAAAGAAGAAGTCCAGGCATAAATAGGGATGAAAATATACTCACCTGAACCTCGAAGCCAGCTGGCTGTGATTCTGGTCCCTGCAGCCTGCCTCCTCCTCCTGTCGAGCGATAGAACGTCCCTCACTGTCCTCACATCCAATATTCTGTATAGGATGTGATGACTGACACCTTAGACTGCTGTTTTTTTTATAGAGATTGCCTTGCAGATTTCTTAGTAACATTGTGCTACAGTTTTGTGCATTAGTACTGCTTGTGACTTAGAAAAAGGGAGTAGACCAACCCCCCCC
>NW_017307704.1:394134-423244 GCF_000935625.1 Nanorana parkeri
AGAAAACCCCCCCCCCCCCCCTCCCCCTGAAAGCTTGTCCTTAAAATGTAACTTTTATATAAATAAAACAAAGTATCACAGACAGTGCTCACCAAAAATCTCAAAAATTAAATCTTGCCCAAAACCTGGACTTTGATGCTGAGTGAGTTTAGCACATGTCAACCTAACAAGTAGTGTTAAATGCCTATCTCACAGACTTCCATATAAGCTTTGAATAAGCTATACTCACCAAATGATTCCATATTAGCTGAGTGCTGTTGAATACGGAAGTGTCGGGTGTCCCCATATCAGAGTTGTATAGGAGATTAGTTACAGTAACATTTATAGTAAAAGTGTTAACTGCTGCCAATGGTGTGGTTGGAATTGTAGCTGAAAAAGCAAACAAATCAACATCACACAATGCACTAAATCATTTCTACAGGAAAAAGCACGACATAATAAGAAGACCTAGAGAAGGTTAGAGAACTGTCTGTTGATGTTTATGCTTTGAGGTGAATAGCTGCAGAATGTCTTCAAAATGTTTTACTTTAATGCCTGCTTTTCTAGTGATTATAAATAGTTGAAAATACCATTGTGACTTTTGGCCTTTGCAATATTTAATCATCTTCTTCAACATATTAGATGTATTTGGGGTGTACATAAGTCTTCATTGATGTGTGCTCAGCCCAGCTTTAAAGGTCGCTACTTGAATTGCAAAGCATCTCTAAAGGGCCATGCATAGCACTCCAAGAAACTGACAAACATAGCTTGATTCCAGATAGCAAGGATAACTTGCCACAAACTTGTGGCAGGGTTCAATTGTAATTCTTGTTAACTTGCTGCACACATTCCCGGCAAGTTGTAGACTTGCAGAACAATTGCAGCACAAGTTCTAGTTGACACTTTTTGAATTTTTTGCAAATTTGCTTGGCAAGTCTACAGCAAGAGTCCTGCAGGTGTTAGCAAGAGCTCTGCAAGTGTACAGCACTTTTCCAAAGCACGTTGATCGGGCGACTTGTAATGCAAGTCATTGTCAAACTTGCAGCCCAATTGCTTGCTATCTGGGATGCAGGTGGGCATCCGAGACAGCTCTGAACCTTAGCATAATATTGCAGTATTTGTTTTTTTAGTATTCGTACAGATCTCCTTTTTTTGTTAAATAACTTACTTGGAATCAGAGATGCTTGCTCATTATACCCTAAACAAGAAAAAAGACAAAAAAATTTATCTTTGGTGATAATCCCAAAACAATGTCTTTTAGAACAATATATTTGTATGCAAAATGAATTCATATTAGAGTATGCTGAAATCCCTACCAACGCTGCTCCACCATCCTACTGGGCAGCCAACCACATGTGCAAAGCTTGTTTCAGGCCCCATCAGCTCCAACAAACCAGTAGGAAAGAAGGGAGCTCAATCGTTCTACGAATAAGCAACACTAGGGGTTAAATCACATCACAGAAATACAGTCTGTGGAGTGTCTCTATCCACTTGCTCTTAATAAAGTTATGGAAGCATTAGGCCTCTTTCAGATGGGTGCCTTCAGTTCCAATCCACAGGGGATCCCTGCATGGATTCTCTGCTGTTTGGAACAGATGTCACCGTTGCAATGGAGGAAAAAACAGGAATTATCAGACCCAGGGCCGGATTGAGAGCATCACGGGCCTGGTGCTGAGGATTTCGGTGGGCCTTTTTATGGAAATTGCGGCGGTCATCGGGGCCCTCTTCCTCCTGAACGGGCTGTGATTTGTAGTCTCTCTACAGCTTGGAGTCAGTGGTGGAGCGTCAGGGCCCGGTTGCAGCTGCAACCCTGGTAGATCTGCCACTGACTCCAAGCTGTAGAGAGACTAGATATCTTAGCAATACACTATATAGCAATGCAAATTATACCCAGCTATAGAGGACTACAAATCCCAGCAATAAATTATACAGCAATGCAGAATATTATCACTCACTATAGAGGACTACAAATCCCAGTAATGCATTACAGAGCAATGCAGAATATCACCAGCTATAGAGGACTACAAATCCCAGCAATGCATTGTAAAGCACTGCAGAATAATACCATCAGCTACAGAGGACTACAAATACCAGCAATACATTGTAAAGCACTGCAGGATAATACCATCAGCTATAGAGGACTACAAATCCCAGCAATACTTTATACAGCAATGCAAAATAATATGAAGCTACATACTCTGTGTTGCTCTGGGTTTGCGGCCTGATGTCTTCAGGCAGCTGTTTAGGTTCTTAGGTGGCCAGTTCGACTCTATGAGGGCCAACGCGGGGTCTCAGACGCAGTGTGGGCTCCAGGTGGTCAGTGCGGGCACTCTGGCGGTCAGTACGGGCTCTCAGGCAGTCAGTGCGGGTACTCAGGCGGTCAGTGCGGGCTCTCAGGTGGTCAATGCGCCCTCTCAGGTGGTCAGTGAGGGATCCAGGTAGTCAGTGCGGGCTCCAGGTGGTCAGTATGGGCTCCAGGTGGTCAGTGCGGGCTCCAGGGGGTCAGTGGGGCTCCAGGCAGTCAGTGTGGGCTCCCAGGCGGTCAGTGCGGGCTCTAGTCAGTGTGGGCTCCAGGGCGGGGGTTAGTGCAGGCTCCAGGGCGGGGTTAGTGCGGGCTCCGAGGGGTCAGTGCGGGCTCCAGGGGGTTCAGGTGGGCCCTCTGATATGCCTGAATAGAGGGCCACAGCTGCATGGTCAGCTCGGCCCAGTCGCGATCCGCAACAGTTCGGGCCTATTTGCAGGGGCCGGCCTGGAGCAGGAGCTCCACCCGCCCATGTGTTAATCTGGCCCTGATCAGACCCATGTTGGTCCATGGAAAATCTGATGTAAACAGATGTGTTCGGTTACATCAGACTGCCTCCAATCCGGCCCAATCAGATCCGGCGAAATGGAACATTGTTCGTTCCTTTTTCTGGACATGGAGTCGGGAGTAACTGAATGTAAAGAGATGCACGTCGGTTTAGTTCTGGCTGCCCATAGGCTAACATTGGGCTTCCTATCAGGTCCGTCTGAAGAACTGACAGGCGGACCTGACTGGAATGCCCATGTGAAAGGGGCCTTACAGATCTGTGGAGCGAGACTTAATTTTGTTTTTTCTACTATATTAAAGTATAAGTAATTACTATATTGTCTACAGTAAAGCAAAACAAATATAAGCAGTACAGTTTTATTCTTGGCTGTTGGTTACAAAAAGCATTTTGTAAACAAAATTTGTCATTTAAGGAAATATTATTTATGTGACAGAAACAGACAGGTCTGGCACTTTCTTATACTTGTAATTTATAGATAAAGAATAATAGTAGTAATAATAATAACAAAAGCAATATTACCATTGACATAAAGGCTGTTAGGATTCAGGGTGTAGATTTCCAACGTTGTAACATTAAAGGTCTGATTTTTCAGTTCCTTATAAAAAGCAATTGCATTAAATGGAGTGGTTGCTAAACTCCTGCTATAGTTGCAAATGGCATTGATTTTGGTGTCACCATGACTGTTTTCCAAACTGTATCGATTTTAAAACAATGAAAAAAGCAATGATTAGTTAAATTCACACAGTTATAGGAGACATACAACTTAATGTGCTCTCAAACTAAAATAAGAATTTATTATACAATTGTTTATGGACATTTTGTTTACTTTTACCTAATTAGTTGGCAGGAGGAGAAGGACATTTTCAGACTGGTGTTCTTCATTAAAGCATCCAACTAAAAGACAAATTTGAAAGATTATTGCAAATTCATTCAAAATCCCTTCTTTAGCCTAAACGTTTTTTTATATTTGTTTGTTTTGGATAAGGTTGAAAGAAGTATTATTATTATTATTATACAGGATTTATATAGTGGCAACAGTTTGTGCAGCGCTTTACAATATAAGGAAGACATTACAATCACGATACAATTCAAGACAAGGTGGTAAGGAGGGCCCTGCCCGTGAGGGCTTACAATCTAAAAAAGAAGGGTCAAGTTATACATGAGGAGGTAGCTGTGTGGGAATGAATTGTTTGAGAAAGTGATATTTCAGTGGTTAGGTTGAGGTCGGATAAGCTTCCCTGAAGAGATGAGTCTTAAGGGATTGCCTAAAGGTAGTCAGAGTGGTAGATAGACGGACAGGTTGGGGTAAAGAGTTCCACAGAATGGGGAGACTCTAGAGAAGTCCTGGAGGCGAGCATGAGAGGAGTTGACAAGGGAGCTAGAGAGCAGGAAGTCTTGGATTAGAACCTCTGCAAGTTTTTTTTTACTGATGTCTTTGTTTCCTCTGTAGAGATTTCATGGCACTTCCTATCCTAGTGACAGAAGGTCAGAGGTACAGGAAGGGATTAAAAATCTCTACAATATTATCATTATTATTATTATTATATTAGGATTTATATAGCACCAACAGTTTGTGCAGCACTTTACAAAAGAGACAGAGACAACAACAAAAACACGTTCATCAGTAGAATGAGACGTGAGTAGCTTCCTGTCTTCCTGTGATGATGACTTCTATCCCCCTTATTCTTCATGTGTCACATGGATAAAAAAAAAGTAAGGGGAATCAGAAATTCGAACATTTCTCCATTCTGTTCAAAACTAAAAAAAGAAGTTTGACTTGAGTTGGGCTTGATAGAACAACTGTGGGAAATAGTTTTTATTAACCCTTGCAGTGGGGCTATCCTAGCACTGCAAGGGTTAAGTGCTCATTTTCATCTAGGGACTAAAATAGAAAAGCTATACTCACCCAAACCTTGGAACTGGCCAGCTATCACAGCGCTCCCTCGAGCCTCTCTCCTCCTGCTCTGAAGCGATGAGTGTATAGAAACTAATGATTTGAAGATGCTTAGACTGCTGCAGCGAAGGTGTAGCGAGGCTGGAAGGACCGGTCTAAGAGAATGTTGGCGGATCGGGTGAGTATAACTTTTTTATTTTAGTCCCTAGATGAAAACGAGCACTTAGCCCATGCAATGTAGAGGTAGCCACACAGAGTTATTCTCTAATGCCTACTGATGCAAAAACATATAAAACAAATTAGAGATTTTACACTGTTACTGTAGTTATGAAATTAACTAATTTACTTACCAGTGTAGTCATGGTCACCTGAGTGCTATTGTATTTAGAAGAAGCTGGGTTGGTAAATTCTTGGACATATTTCAGATTAGTCAAAGTGAAGTTCACTGTAACAGTGGAGTCTGCTGGGTAAGCTGTTGTTGGTGATTGTGGCATTGGCATAATGGCTAAAATGTATCAAGAAAAAAAACCAACAGATAAGCAACAAGTATATTCCAGGCACAGTTCTGTGTTTCACCTTCGATTTTTACTTACTTGTTGAGGCTGTGTATTCATTATAACCTGAAAGAAACAAAAAGGTTTTTCATTGTAGAAAAAATATTTTTTCACTTTACATTACTTTATAATATACAAAATTATATAATTTAGAAGTTTGAATGATATTACATATTACCATCAATATATAGACTGGAACTATCCAAGGGGTACTTGTCCAGGTTTGTTATTCCATTTGTGATGCTTTGGACTTCCTTATAGACTGACCGCTTGGTAAATTTCTGCCCTACTGTGTTGTTCACGTATGAGCACACACAGCCAATGCTGAAAGAGTCAGGCACCTTCCCAGGCCTGCAAACACAGTACAGAAAAATGAAATAAACAATTGTGCTATAAAACACATTGACAAACAGAAAAATCAGAACACGTTGGAATGTGTACATGAGGTGAAAATGTACAACTTTCTTTTGTCTTACTTGTGACTAAGAGTGCTTGTATGGACAATCAGTACAGGAAGAGCTGCTGAAAGAAAATATCCTTGCTAAACTCTTTTTGTTTATTTTAAAGGATATGTAGATGCAAGCTAAGGACATAAGGCACCATCTTCTTGTATTTAATAGGGGTTCAGACATCAGCAAACTCAGCAGAGTTGTTACCCTAGGCTCCTCTGCTGATTTTGACTACAAACACCTCCCCCTCTCATTATATCAATGATAGAGATAGAGATGAGTTCTTTTATAGTTCAGAAACAGGGGCGGACTGACTGTCCGCCCAGTATGAGTGAGGCCTTATGTGTGTGTACTTTGTGTGTGTGGTCTGCCGTGCGTTGGTTCTGGTCTGAGTTTGCTGTGCGTTGGTTCTAGTCTGAGGTCTGCCGTGAATTGGTTTTGGTGTGAGGTCTGCTGTACGTTGGTCTTGGTCTGAGGTTTGCTGTGCATTGGTTCTGGTCTGAGCTTTGCCATGTGTTGCTTCCTGTCTGAGGTTTGCCGTGCATTGATTTGTACAGCGATGATTCCTAAACTGTAGAGGATCTTTAGGGGTGGGCAAACTCTGGCTGTGTAACTGTGGTGGAGCTCCAAGACCCATGATGCATTGCTAGACTTTTGCATATGCATGACTCCCACCGCCAGATGCATGATGGGATTTGTACTTTTATCACAGCTAGAGGAATTAAATTTGCCCACCCCTTGTAATAATGCATTGGGTGGATTTTATATGGGCAAAGCCCAAGGGGTCCCCATAATCTCTTATTGCCCGGGGGCCACATATGTTGTTAGTCCGTCCCTGTTCAGAAATGATAGCAAAGAAAGCAGATCATTTTGAGATTTCAGTTGAGTGCAAATGAAGCTACTAGGACACGAGATTTCTAACAGGATCCTCATAAATTTATCTGTACCTGCAAAAAATGTACTTACCCTAAAAAAGAAAACTATTGCAACCATCATATCTAAACACTGAAAAGGTGTATTATATAAATGTTTTGGTTCTTGGGTTTTGATATATTTGGGTGTTTTGATCCACTGACTTTGCTGCAAAACTAAAATAACCAGCTTTAAATAGTGGTATTCAAAGGCAATTTATGCTTAGTGTTAAGATTTTTTTGTAGCTATTGTCTACAAGATTTTGTAACTCTCTATGGAAACATACCTTTGTAGCAGCACAAATAATATCAAGAAAGGCTCACATTATCAATGATATGAGACATATTTAAAGTGAACTTGTGCCCAGGCTATGCACATAAAAGTATTTAGATTATTCTGAGTGTGAGGAAATCTAAGGGGTCTATTCACAAAGCTGCCGAAGCTTTTTTATATCACCGCCGACTCTGACAAGCTCTCATTGTAATGACAGCTGGTCCCGGCCAATATAAAACAGTTGGGCGGAGCTAGCTGTCACTGCTAGCTCCGCCCAATCATTTTCTATTTTATTTTTTCTACTTTTTTAACTGTTTTTCTATTCTGCTCGGTAGCACAGAGGTACCGAGCAGAATAGCCGAGCCGAATGCCGCTCGGCGGCTATTCACTCACTGCTGTTCGGCATCTATGACAATAGGCCGAACAGCAGCGAGTAGCCTGCCGGAGGTTCGGCTCAGCCGATCCAGATGTTGGATCGGCTGAGTCGAACTCCTTCTGCACTTCGGGTCGGCGAACATGCTGAGCATGTTTGGCTGACCAGAAGCCAGTCGCAGCAAGCCGATGTACGGCTGATTTTAGTCGGTGTATGGCTGAAACCAGCCGTACAAGCCTGAAGTGAATAGCCAAACAGTGTTCGGCTCACTTCACTTCGGGTCGGTTATTCACTTGGCTGCCTACGGCAGCTTTGTGAATAGACCCCGAAATGTTTATAACAAATTAGTTATGCTCAGAATTAGTTTTTTTTAAACCAAATCCTCCCCCGTCTCCCAGGTGCTGGAATGCTTGTAATGTGTGCATCACATTACCCCTTCTCTATACCGTGCCTCTTTATGGAAGTCTAAAGTTGGCAGCTATGTTAATTTGGGGTCTTGGGGTCTTAACATTTATGTTATGTTAATTTGGGGTCTTAACATTTATGTTAAGGTGAGTAACCAAACTGTATGCTTAGTCACTTTATTTTTACAATTGTTTTTAGAAACAAAACTCTTAAACTGAGCTGTATTCTCTGAATATGGAGTTATGCAAAGTCTGGTTGAAATTTTAGGAAAGCAATATATTTTTGATATAAAGCTATGAACTGATGAGGTACTGAAAAATAAATATTCTGAAAAATCTAGTAAATTATAATACCTGAACATTAGGTCTCTGCATCCTGTATATGCAGCTCCGATGATTGTTTTTTTGAACACCTGGTCAATCTAAAAAAAAACACACAAAAAAAACACTAAAAACAGGAAACATACTAAACTGAATGAAAATTAGTATAACAATCAGGTGCATTGTATTGAAAATACCTGCTTGCATCTAGTCCATTGTCAGGTAGCTTTACTGATCAGCAGGAGCAAATGTCAAAATCAAAATTTTAAATGTCTGCCTAATGTATAAATCCCCAGCAACCCCTACAACCCTAGACACATACTTTTGCAAAACCAGTATACCATTTCTGGAGCTATATTTTTTGTTATTCGTGGCTGCTGGACTCCTAACCACGTCAGACAGCATTTCATTCAGGTGCCAGTGTTCTACTGATACAATCTTCTGTCTCTTCCTTTAAAAGGCCTAAATGTCCCTCTTTCTGACCATGTTCCATGTTAAACCCCCCACCCCTCTACTTCTCCTCCACTTACTGGAATCACGGCATGCATGCTATTGGAGAATCTTCAAATTGGTGCTGCTGTGCATGACTTCACCCACACATCCACATCGTCCATTCACAGATCCTTTGACAAGATCTGTGATAGGAGAAACTACAAGTCCTTTCGGCCATAGTGGCAGAGGGATTTGTAGTTCTCAATAGAATACAAGTGCGGTGACTTGTAGTCCACTCATTCTTTCTCCCGTCCATGTTTCTGAATGTCCATACCGAGGTACGTACATGGACGGAAAGAAGGGTCTGCAGGAGTCAGATCATTACATTCGCGATCCCCTGATTGTGGTTGCAATACTTTACTGGTTCCAATGCAAAACAATACGAAATGCACATTTTTTTCCCCATAATTTTCCTAAAAGGTGGAATTTTCCTTTAAACCTGGTCCCTTCTCCGTTGTCTTATTGCTGGTGCGAGCTACATTACCATTTTATACCACTGTAAAAAATGTATGCATTTTGTATCTTCCCAAAGGAGCCATGCATAAGCCATAATTTCTCTTTGCCTTATTCAAAAAATACATAATGCCACAATTATGAACATCTTAAACTATATGATTTTAGGGAATAAATTGTTAAAAAATATTATTTTGCTATCAAGCATCTCTTACCTGCGAGAGCAAGATAGCAGACATGATGCGGTAGATATCAGAAGACTGATCCTGAAACTGGGAATTGTAAGTCACATTCACCAAAGTCAAGTTGAATGTAAAATCCACCACTGCTGGAGAACCTGTTGATATTGCAGCTGAAGGAACACACGAATTGTCAAAGTTAAAGTAAAATACATACTTAAAATATACAGTATTTTCATTCTTGCAGTCAAATTCTGTAATTTCTTGCCTTATTATAATATTATAACATTTATGTGGTTAAATTGTTCCATATTAAATGTACTGTATCATAGTGATTTTAAATACATTTTTAAAGAGTTCAGTTTTACATAAAGTAAAAGAACAATATTCAAATTCATGTTGTGTTAATTGGTGTCACATACAGTGTAAATAAACCTTTGAAATTCTGAAGAAAAACCTGTGTATACCAAGCAGACTTCTATGTGATCCTCATGGGAGTATCTGTTGGTGAACTGGAGGTTAACACAAATAGAGGAAATCAACCAACTTATTCAATAAAGAGTGCTGTATCTAGAGACAAACTGTTTTTAGTTTTTCCTAGAGTGGAGAGGGGTTAGACAGAGTAATTATACCTAACAGGGACACAGACAGCTACAGTATATGAACCTGGCAGTGGTTTCAACCCCTCTCCACTCTAGGAAAAACTAAAAACAGGGGATTAGGGATGCACCAATACTATTTTTCCAGACCAAGTACTTGTCAAGTACACACATACCAATTACTGATACATTTTTGTTTAGTGTCATATGATAGTTTATCTAAAACAATACAGGCTAATGATTTCAGGACAGTGGTGGAGTGCCAGGGCCCAGTAGCAGCAGCAACCGCTGTGACCCTGGTAGTTCTCATGACAATGCCAAGTATTGACACTGGTATCTGAACTGGTATCTGAACATCCCTAACAAGTACCCTTAAAGACCAACTAAACCTTCAGTTTAAATCAGCTAAATACATTCCAGGTGTATCAAAACAGAAGTTGTGCCTTACAGTTGGTTTCTTTAAAAAGCAGCCACAGAGTAGAAAGGCCTGTCCTGTGCCAGCAGCTGCAGAGTGGGAACCTTGCTGTCCATGGGGAAGCAGTGATCGCTTTGCAGAAGTCTGAGTCATAGCCAAAGCTCTCCAATTAGCGGGAAACATGAGCTTTGCTGATTGCAGAGCAGTGGGTCTGGCTCAATAGGAGGCATGTCGGACTTCTGCAAAGAGTCCAGTCCTTCCCCACAGAAAGCAAGGTTCCCACTCTGCAGCTGCTGGTGGGAGCCGGGCTTTACTCCTCTGGCTGTAGCTGATTTAAATAGAAAAGAAACTGTAAGACATTGACCAAATGTTTTTGATGTACCTGAAATGTTACATAGTTACATAGTATTTGAGGTTGAATAAAGACATTAGTCCATCAAGTCCAACCTATTAGGATCTCATTCTAGGAGTACCTGTACCCCTGTATATTACGGTCCCTTAAGAAATCGTCCAAAAGTTTCTTGAACAATTCCACATTATTTGCTGAAATCACCGCCTGTGGCAGTGAGTTCCAGACCCTAACTGATCTTACTGTGAAGAACCCCCTTCGCCCCTTGTGCTGGAATTTTTTTTCCACCAATTTTAGGTGATGGCCTCTAGTTTTTGTAACGGAGTTAATTTTAAACAGTTTATCGCTAATGTTGCTACCACCATTAAACATTTTGTACATGGAAATCATATCCCCCCTTAATCTCCTCACCTCTAATGTGAACATCTTTAAATTTAGTAGCCTCGTCTCGTAGCTCTGGTCCTCCATACCCCTAATTAGTTTGGTTGCCCTTCGCTGGACTTTTTCCAACTCAAGGACATCTTTTCTTAGTACTGGTGACCAGAACTGGACCGCGTACTCCAGATGAGGTCGAACCAATGATCTATAAAGTGGCAAAATTATAGACTTGTCCCTGCAATACATCCCCTTTTTAATACAGGACAAGACCCTGCTAGCTTTGTTTACAGCAGCCTGGCACTGCAAACTACCTTTCAGTTTGTGGTCTACAATGACCCCCAAATCCTTCTCCATTTCTGACTTCCCCAGCGGCATACCCATAATTGTATAACCCATTTGTTTATTTTTAATTCCAAAGTGCATTACTTTGCATTTATCGACATTAAACCTCATCTGCCACATTAATGCCCACTCCCCTATTTTATCCAGGTCCTCCTGTAATGTTATAGTGTCTAAGTCCGTGTCTATTACCCTCCCTATTTTGGTGTCATCCGCAAACACGGAAATATCGCTCTTAACACCCTCCCCGATGTCATTAATAAATAAGTTGAACAATATGGGACCCAGCACAGAACCCTGAGGCACACCGCTCATTACACTAGCCCAGTCTGAAAAGGTGCCATTGTAATAGGCTGATTAAAACTGAGGGTTCAAGCTGAACTCTAGGCAGAAATTGTATACCTTTTTTTTAAAGGGCATTTCTTACTTGTTTTCATACAGCTGTCCTCCCACTTTAGAAATCCATGCTGGAGTCATTCAGAAATAAGGGCTCTGCACCCATTTTATTTCTGTTTACCTAGACCAGTTGCCACTTTTTCCCCAGCCACTTGTCTTGTAACATCCCCTAAGTAATTTATTTTACAGTGAGCAGCCTAGGGGCCACTCGCTTGGGTATATCTCAGTCTTCCGGTCAGACCTGCCGATTCACATTGCGTTTTTGAAGGGACAGGCCAAGAGACTCCTGGTCTGTCACACGCACCCACACCTGTGAATGCCCTTTTTGGCTGTATTCAATTGCCAGGTGCTGTGTGATGTCATTGCTGTAGCAGGCAAGCAAAACAAATGTCAAACGCACTCATCCATTTGTTACCAGCTTTACAGCACATGGAAGGGCTTCAAACAGTAAAACAGCAAAAAGTTTCCCGGCACACTCGCTGTTTTATTGCTGTAGCAGGAACTGGAAGTTATGCATAGGCACCATGAGGAGGGAGGGCCAACAGCACTTCTGGTGCACCTGTATAATAATTCCCATTGCATGATGAAATATGTAGTCTGAAGAAGCGGAAAAGAAAAACAAAACAGAAAGTAATGCTGGCACTTCTGAGCTCCCTCCTCATGGTGCCTGTGCATAGCTTCCAGTTTTTGCTACAGTGGTGACATCACACAGTTTTAAAAGATGAATTTTAGCTAAAATATGCAAGTATTTGGGAAAAAAATCTCTTTACATATTGAAGTTTGAAATGCTTTTTTACTATCCCAGAGTTCCGTTTTAAATAGGGCTGACAGTGCCATTGATGACACTGGCTGCAGTAGTTGCTTGAGTCCGCATTGCCTGCAGTAAAATTGCAAGGCTAATTGTTGAACTTTTTACTGCACTTATGACAAAAATATGTTGATCATGGCTCTCCTTTACTGCTAGCAACAAATTACCAAATATATGGCTAAGATGTAGAAGTTACCAGATAGCGTTGTTGATGCTTGACTTATGGTAGTCTGAACTGTGGTTGTGTTAGCTCCATTAGGCTGGTATACCGGTGCTTTGGTGACTGGAACTATGGCTTCTTCATCTGTGAATAAAAACATTGGACAATTGCTTGAGTCCGCATTGCCTGCAGTAAAATTGCAAGGCTAATTGTTGAACTTTTTACTGCACTTATGACAAAAATATGTTGATCATGGCTCTCCTTTACTGCTAGCAACAAATTACCAAATATATGGCTGAGATGGAGAAATTACCAGATAGAGTTGTTGATGTTTGACTTATGGTAGTCTGCACTGTGGTTGTGTTAGCTCCATTAGGCTGGTATACTAGCGCTTTGGTGACTGGAACTATGGCCTCTTCATCTGTGGATAAAAACATTGGACACTGCATTAAATAAAATATCTCTCTCTATTGCAATTCCAGTTCATTTTTTTCCTAAGAAGGTAAGAAAACAAGGACTATAGTAAATGTACTGATTTCAGTGAGTTGGCTAATTGATAGACTTGTATTGAAATGGCATCCATGAGCTTGTTTTCAAAATAACCAGCTGGGTTTTCTCGTCTAGACAGTAGTCATCTTAGTAGGTACAAAGCCACCCGATTACTATTAGAGACCACTAAGTGGGGGGTCATAGACCCAGTCAGAGGGGATATTGATTATTGGCACTGGCCAGTTAACATGCAGATCAAAGGCTATGTGTGCCTTAATGGACTAGGAGCAGAGAAGGCATCTAATAGATCCCTGATGTCAACAGCACTTCTGGTGCACCTGTATACCAATTCCCATTGCATGATGAAATATGTAGTCTGAATAAGCGGAAAAGAAAAACAAAACAGAAAGTAATGCTGGCACTTCTGAGCTCCCTCCTCATGGTGCCTGTGCATAGCTTCCAGTTTTTGCTACAGTGGTGACATCACACAGTTTTAAAAGATGAATTTTAGCTAAAATATGCAAGTATTTGGGAAAAAAATCTCTTTACATATTGAAGTTTGAAACGCTTTTTTTAAATAGGGCTGACAGTGCCATTGATGACACTAGCTGCAGTAAGTAGTTGCTTGAGTCCGCATTGCCTGCAGTAAAATTGCAAGGCTAATTGTTGAACTTTTTACTGCACTTATGACAAAAAGATGTTGATCATAGACTTGTGCGCCGTCAAAAAATGTGTTCCGTTTCATAATATCCATTATTTGGTATTTCGTAATTCGTATCCGAAACTCAATTCGGATTCGTACGAAATACGGATTTTTGTTAGTTTCGGCACATTTTCGTAACTTTACGAACATTCGTTATGATGAAGTTAAAAAGCAAAAATACCTTTGTTAATATTGGAGTCTATGGGGTCTATTCCCGAAGCTGCCGAGGGATCTGGCCGTAGCTTCGGCCGATCCTTTGGCTAGCTTCGGCCCCAGGACCCCTTCGGTTCAGTAGAACCGAGGGGGTGCTGTACGGGCTATAGCCGAAGCTGGCCGAGCAGCCGGCCATTGGCCGGCCGACAGCCTGCTTCTGACAGCTGGGCGGAGCCAGCCGTGATCTTACGGCTGGCTCCGGCCACTTTCAGAGAGATCAGCGTCCCTGGAGCGGATCCTTATTTCGGATAAAAAAAAAATCTTGTCATGTTGTTCAACCTCATTTTCAGGGGTAATATTAGTTCCTGTTTCAAATAAATTCGGATCCGAAATTCGTTAACGGAATTTCGTATTTCGGACATAAATTCGGAAACTGCCATTCGGATTTCACGAAAATTCGTACGAATTTCGATTCGTAACGAAACGAATCGCACATGTCTAGTTGATCATGGCTCTCCTAAACTGCTAACAACAAATGACCAAATATATGGCTAAGATGTAGAAGTTACCAGATAGAGTTGTTGATGTTTGACTTATGGTAGTCTGCACTGTGGTTGTGTTAGCTCCATTAGGCTGGTATACTAGCGCTTTGGTGACTGGAACTATGGCCTCTTCATCTGTGGATAAAAACATTGGACACTGCATTAAATAAAATATCTCTCTCTATTGCAATTCCAGTTCATTTTTTTTTCTTAAGAAGGTAAGAAAACCAGGTCTATAGTAAATGTACTGATTTCAGTGAGTTGCCTAATTCATAGACTTGTATTGCAATGGCATCCATGAGCTTGTTTTCAAAATAACCAGCTGGGTTTTCTCGTCTAGACAGTAGTCATCTTAGTAGGTACAAAGCCACCCGATTACTATTAGAGACCACTAAGTAAGGGGTCATACTCCCAGTCAGAGGGGATATTGATTATTGGCACTGGCCAGTTAACATGCAGATCAAAGGCTATGTGTGCCTTAATGGACTAGGAGCAGAGAAGGCATCTAACAGATCCCTGATGTCTCTTTAAAGAGTACCTGTCATCTGAACTGCACTTTTTTGTATCCTCACTGTGTTTATAACATAATTAAAGTAGTAAAAAAATTTTACTACTAAAAGACCCCTTGCACATACACCCCTGCAGATAAAATACATATATGCACTTATATACAAGACACATTTTAGGCATTCCAACACGTGTTAGCAGTAGAAGTATCATTTTAGAGACATAGGGGTCTATTCACGAAGCTGCCGAAGGATCTGGCCGTAGCTTCGGCCGATCCTTCGGCTAGCTTCGGCCCCAGGACCCCTTCGGTAGAACTTAAGGGGTGCTGTACGGGCTATTCACAATAGCCCGCACAGCTCCCGATCATGGCCGAGCGGCTCAGTCGAGCCGGACGCATATGCATCGGCTCGGCTGAGCCGTGCTGAAAGCTGAAGCTGGCCGAGCGGCCGGCCATTGGCCGGACGACAGCCTGCTTCTGACAGCTGGGCGGAGCCAGCCGTGATCTGGCTCTGGCCACTGTCAGAGAGATCAGCATCCCTGGTTACCTGCTAACCAGGGACACTGATCTCCAAACAGCAAACTCTCCCTGGCGAAAACCTATTTGATAACGAAATTCGGATACATCCGAATTTCATTCGGAAACTAAACACAAGTGGGAGAGCTGTCACTTACCCCTCTCTGGGTTCTCTGCATTTGTATCTCAAATGAAAACAAAGTAACAGAATATTGTTACAAAATGTAAATAATGAAGGAAGCTGAGAGATCTGTGTTATTCTGTAACAGCTTCTGCTTCTTTGAGGATACTTCCACCCCCAGTGTAAAGAATCTGACAGCTGTCACAGAATACACTAAAGTGTTTAACTTTTCACAGAAAAAATTATATTAAAAAAAAACAGTGTGGGGTCCCCCTCAATTCCTACCAGACCCTTTAGGTCTGGTAGGAATGTTAGGGGGGGCCCCTTGTAATAATAAAAAAAAACAGCGTGCGGTTTCCCAGGAATTCATACCAGACCCTTTAGGTCAGGTAGGAATTTTAGGGGGGAACCCCAACACCAAAAAAGTAAAAACAAAAATGAGGTCCCCCCTAAAATTCCATACTTGATCCTTAATCCGGGCAGCAACCTGGCAGGGCAGAAATGGGGGGAGACTAGCGAGCGCCCCCCCCCCTCCCTCCATCATACCCCCTGGAAAAGCACCTTGTCCCCATGCCTATGGGTATAAGGGCCTCTTCCCCACAACCCTGACCCAGTGGTTGTGGGGGTCTATGGGCACAGGGGCTCACCTTTATTTTCTGGTAGTGGCCCTCCCGACATTAGACTCTGGATCCGCCCCTGCCTGCTAAATTAGGCTGCCGCTTCGGGATTCGAATACTGTATACCGCAATCGCTGAGAGCTGATGGCATCGGCACCTGGTGGTTGCAGTATTCAGGATTGTGGGCGACGTTGGACTACATGTCGCAACCATGGGGCGCCAATGCCATCCGCTATTAAGTCATCTCCCGGCAGTTGCGACATGTAATCTGACGCTGCCCACAATCTCCCTCTTCGTCTACTCCGTGGTGCTGGGAGGAAATTACATCACTCCCAGCACTCTATGGTAGATAGCCGCACTGGAGCGAGACATCCAACCATGCACTTCTGGCCCTGAGTCTAACCCATCTGTCTACATACACATACCTATTTATTGTAATATATATGTATGTATATGTGTGTATCATTGCATACCGCATTACTCCCATATTTGTAATCTTATTTATATATACAGGTGAAACTCGAAAAATTAGAATATCGTGCAAAAGTAATTGCAGTAAGTGCTGCAAAAGGGGCGCAAACCAAGTACTGAGTACATATGCATGCTTGTACTTTTCAGAGGTCCGATATTGTTCTATGTACAATCCTTGTTTTATTGATTGCATGTAATATTCTAATTTTCTGAGATTGTGGATTTAAGGGTCTTGGGGTTTTCATGAGCTGTAAGCCATAATCATCACAATTATGACAAATCACGGCTTGAATTATCTTGCTTTGCATGTAATGAGTCTATCTCATATATTAGTTTCACCTTTTAAGTTGCATTAGTGAAATAAATGAACTTTGCACGATATTCTAATTATTCGAGTTTCACCTGTACTTTAGTTTTTTTCAGCGGTATGATTTAGTGGTGAAAATTATTAGTGCCCCCCAGGTTTTGACTGTGGTATCTTATGTACCCCCCTATATATTGTTCCTAGAGTCACCCCTGGGTATCAGAAATTAAAAAGAAACAAAGTAAACATGTAATTATACTTTTCTGCAACGAATTATAGTTGGTAATGATCATTTAACTAATCCGAAATGAACGAAATTCGGATTCATCCAAATCCAAATGCCGAAACAAATTGGCTTTCAAACGAAAGAACGAAACATCAGAAACAAAATGAAACAAAACTTAAACAATTTTTTTGGTGGCTTACATGTCTAGTGTTTAAACCTAAACAGTAAACTATAACTGCTATGCAAGCTATATAAGATGAGGCTAGAAAAAGGGCAGGAATTGCATGAACATGTGAATGCCATGTTAAAAATCATAGAACAGCTACGTGCAATTGGAGAGGAAATTAAAGATAACCAAGTGGTGGCATTACTGCTATGCAGCCTTCGATAGTCATACAGTGCTCACATTAAAGCTCTAGAAACCAGACCTGAACAGGTACTAACACTAGAATATGTCAAAGGAAAATGAATTGATGAATATGACAGAAGGAAACAAAATATGCACAATAAAAAAAATGAGAAAGCCCTCAAGGTGCATGAGAGTACAAACCAAAACAAAGAAAGCAGAGCGTGTTTTCGCTGTAAAAAGACTGGCCACCTGAAAAAGGACTGTTCAATCTGGAAAGCCGAGCAGAGAAAGCGAGGGGCACCTACAAGAGAAAGAGCTAAGGCAGTCACAAAGGAAACTGCAGACACACCATGGAGAGCTACCTTTAAGTGACTCCGAACAGTATACCACACGGATGGTGTATTGACTCAGGCACAACAATTCACATAATGAGACCTTCTTCACAGAAATTGATTTCAGTGCAAAGGACAACGTTTTCTTAGCAAAAGTATTTCTGCAAAAGGAAAAGGTCAAGGATTCTTGAACTCCATCACACCGTTGGGGGACAAGCAGAGTATCCTTGTGAAAAATTAACTTATGTTCTAGACCTAGAAGGAAGCCTTCTATCAGTGAAAACCCTTGCTAATAATGGTCTCACAGTTAATTTCAGAGGTGATGAATGTACAATCTGAAACAATAAGCAAATCCTTGCAAAAGGAAAATTATATGAACAACTGTACAGACTCATCACTGCAGACGAACAAGTCAAGACAGCCACTCATAATCCACACAACAAATGTATCCTATGGCACAGACGACTAGGGCACCGAAACCCAGAAGCCATAAAAGACAGTATAAAGAGAGGCTTATCAGAAGATATGACTGTACTGCCCTGCCAAATGCTCATGACATGCAAATGCTGTATGGAAGCAAAGGCCACATGCAGAGCTGTAGCTAGCCTATTTTGCGCCCGAGGCAAGAACATAAAATTGCGCCCTCCCCCCCCATGTTTTTTTGAGGAAACTAAATAAATAACAAGGAATTAATTATATTTAAACCGTTTATTTCAGTTACATAAGAAACATAAAGATATGTAACTTAACATAAATAACAACTAACAACTTACAGTGTAGTTAAAGGAGAACTATGGGGTCAAGGCTTTTCCGCCATAGTTCTCCTTAGGGTAACGGGCGGACCAGTGGCGTAACCAGAGTTATGGGTGCCCGGGGCAGAAATTTTTTTTTCGTCCCCCCCCATATTATATAAACATCCACTAGAACTGTACCCCCCACCCCCACACATATATATCAGCTAAGGAACTACAAGTCCAAGCATGCCATCATTGTCCCTGCACACCCCCCACACACACACATATCACCCAGGGAACGGCAATATCTGGTTGTTGTACAGGGGCAATGAGGGCATGCTGGGACTTGTAGTTCCCTAGCTGATATGTTATGAAGCTGTATTCCACCTGAAAGTACTACAATGCCATTATAGAACTAAGAATAGAACATAAAATAAAACTTCTTTTTTTTTTCTAATACTCACCTGATTCCTGTATCCAACAAGTGCGGCCTCCCGTCTCCCACGCTGTTAGAAGTTGCATACAGCGTGTGCTGGTTACTACTTAAACCGACGCGCGCAGTGTGCAGCTTCTGAGAACATACGCTATTAGCATAGTAGGTAAGGCGGCAGCGCATTTTGCATCACTCCCGTTACGCTAATAGCGTATGTTCTCAGAAGCTGCACACTGCGCGCGCCGGTTTAAGTAGTAACCAGCACACGCTGTATGCAACTTCTAACAGCGTGGGAGATGGGAGGCCGCACTTGTTGGATCCAGGAATCAGGTGAGTAGTATTAAAAAAAAAAGGTTTTATTTTATATACCGCTCCGTACTGCTTCGCGTGCAGTGGGTCCCAGCTGAGGGCCCAGTCACACCATAAAGAGTGCGTTCGGACTTTGTAACGCACTAGCACGAAACCCAGCCAGCTCACTGTGTTTTGGGGCGGGAAGGGGTGTGGCTGCGCATTGAAGTCAATGGCACCGCAGCCATGCGCTCCTCCCACAGTGCGATAGAGGTGTCACACATATATTACTATCAGTATATCGCTCCCATTCTTCTCCATCACTTCTACAGTACAGAAGTGATGGAAAAGAAGGGGAGTGATATACTGACTGACTGTCATTGTCACAGCATAGTACCTGAAGGCTGCAGGTCTCCCTCTCTGTGTCAGATCCCATTCTCATCAGGGATCACCTCAGGTTGCCTCGTCACTCGACCTTGGGACCCGCCTCAGCCACCTCACGGCCACACCCCCCTCACTGCGTCATCTGGCCGGCGGGAGCTCTCCCGAGTCCCTCCCTTCAGTTCTCACCGCTGGCAGCGTGAGAGAGCTGCGGCACCGCTGGCTCCTCAGATCGGCGCTGGCAGCGTGAGAAAGCCACGACACGGCGGCCGCAGGCAGAGCACACTCTTTAAACTTTGGCCGCATTAAAAAATGTTCGGGCCGCGGCGCCCCCTGACCATCTGTCGGAATACCAGTGTCCTGGCTGCGCCCCCACCCAGCCTGCACCCGAGGCGAGTGCCTCACTCGCCTCGCCCTTCCTACGGCCCTGGCCACATGTACCCCACTTCCACAGACCACTAAAAGAAAAACCACCATGGAGCTCATAGACAGCAATGTGTGCGTACCAATGAAAACTCCCACATCAGGCGGGAACAGATATCTACTGACTTTCATTGATGATTATTCCAGGTACACAACAACAACAAGAATGAAACATCAGAAAAACATCAAGCGTTTATAGCCATATCCAGCAACAAATTCCAACGGAAAGCAGGAATTATACACACCGACAACGGAGTGGAATACATCAGTCAGGAAGTGGAATCATATCTGAAGAAACAAGGTATAGTACACCAGACAACCACACCATACACAACAAAATGGTGTATCAGAGCGGAAAAATTGCACTGTTATAGAAATGGTCAGATGCGTGGTGGACTTATGGAACAATGGGCCCTGGTGCAAGATTTTTTTGCCCCCCCCAAAAAGGCCCCCCACCCCCGGCTCTTACAATGCCAGCCCTGCCCACCTATAGCCGTTATCATTCTGCATTTCTGTATAGAGGACTACAACTCCCAGCAGTACTTTATACAGCAATGCAGAATGGTAATGGCTATAGAGGACCCTGTACAAAAATGCAGAATGGTAACGGATATAGAGAACTACAACTCCCAGCAATAGTCTCTAAAGAAATGCATAATGGTAATGGCTATAGGGGACTACAACTTCCAGCATTACTTTACAGAAACGCAGAATGGTAACAGCTATAGGGGACTACAACTCCCAGCAATACTCTCTACAAAAATGCAGAATAGTAACCGCTATAGGGAACTACAACTCCCAGCAATACTCTCTACAGAAATGCAGAATGGTAATGGCTATAGGGGACTACAACTCCCAGCAATAATCTCTACAAAAATGCAGAGTGGTAACGGATATAGAGAACTACAACTCCCAGCAATACTCTCTAAAGAAATGCAAAATGGTAACAGCTATAGGGGACTACAGCTTCCAGCAATACTCTCTATAAAAATGCAGAATGGTAACGGCTATAGGGGACTACAACTCCCAGCAATACTCTCTATAAAAATGCAGAATGGTAACGGCTATAGGGGACTACACCTTCCAGCATTAATCTCTACAGAAACGCAGAATAGTAATGGCTATGGGTGACTACAACTCCAAGCAATACTCTCTACAAAAATGCAGAATGGTAACGGCTATAGGGGACTACAGCTCCCAGCAATACTCTCTATAAAAATGCAGAATGGTAACGGCTATAGGGGACTACAGCTCCCAGCAATACTCTCTATAAAAATGCAGAATGGTAACGGATATAGAGAACTACAACTCCCAGCAATACTCTCTAAAGAAATGCGGAATAGTAACGGCTATAGGGGACTACAACTCCCAGCATTACTCTCTACAGAAACACAGAATGGTAACGGCTATAGGGGACTACAACTTCCAGCATTACTCTCTACAGAAACGCAGAATGGTAAAGGCTAAAGTGGGCTACAACTTCCAGCAATATGCTCTACAGAAATGCAGAATGGTAACGCATATAGAGAACTACAACTTCCAGCAATACTCTCTTCAGAAATGCAGAATAGTAACGGCTATAGGGGACTACAAACTTCCAGCAATACTCTCCAAAGAAACGCAGAATAATTCCATCAGTTATAGAGGACTACAAAACATGTCACAGAACTTACATACACATACAGAAGATAACAGCATCACCGCACCTCCTCCTCCGTGGAAGGAACACCATGTAGCTGGGAGAGGCGGCAGCCTGTGTAATCAGGAAGCTGCTGGGTCCTCCCGGCCGAGGCCCCAGCGCTGCCTCAACGTGTGCTTGCAGGCTACTCTGCCTCACTGCCGGATGAACAGTCAGTTGGCAGCCAGCCAACTGTCCTACCTTGCCTGGGTCTCTTGTCCTACCTTGTCTGGGTCTGCTGGCCCCCCCAGGGTCAGGCGGCTGGACCGCGGTAGTTCCGCGTTAGTTTCGCCCCTGGCCACATGCATGCTGTCAGATGCCCACCTACCTAAGCAGTACTAGGGAGAAGCAGTCATGACTGCAACATACCTACAGAACAGACTACCATCAAAAGCCGTTGAAAATACCCCATTTGAAATGTGGCATGGATCGAAGCCTAGCCTAGGGCACATCAGAGTGTGTGGATGTAAGGCTTATGTCTATATTCCAAAGGAGAAGCGATCCAAGTTGGAGAACACAGCCATTGAAGGTATTCTGTTGGGCTATACTAAAAAAAAAAGTAAGGGATATAGAATCCTCCACACAAAGACAGACAAAGTGAAAATAAGTCTATAACATATTTAGCCCCTGGGGCTTCCTCAGGATGAATTGCTCAACCTAAAATAAAGGATGATAAAAACATGTTGGCCACAGAATGTTTATAACACAGCATTTATTTAAGCCTTACATTGAATCGCCTATCATTTTTATTGTACTGGTTTTATCATTATGATTTAGTGGCATCAGTCTCAGTGCATGTTTGGTGTTTGTATGTGAAGAAGTTTGATGACGTCATCTGCTGTCATTGATATATGTTTGTTCATCATATATACAGTGAGGGGAATTTATCAAAACTGGAGCAGACAAAAATTGGAGCAGCTGTGCACTGTAACTAATCAGCTTCTCTTTTCAGTTTGTTCAGTTAAGATTTGAAAATGAAAAAGAGAAGATGATTGGTTGCCATGTACAGCTGCTCCAGTTTTGATAAATTCCCCTCAGAATGTTTTTATGCTCTGTTGCATTAATATATATAAATATAATTGTATATATTTTTATATCTGTACACAGTATGTGTATAGAATAATGAAAAAAAAGCATTGACCAACTATGTAGGTGTAACATTGTTGTTCTGTAGCATATTTTACATTCTGGACTTTCTTTCGTGACATTATATAATCACAAGCTAAAATTAGTTCCAGTAACAAAAGCCTTAAAGCAATTCTCAACAAAATAATCGGTTTTCTTAGCACATGTAACCTACACCTCCAGTAGTACATGGAAATGTAGTCATTTATTAGACATTCATTAGAAATCATCTTTCATTGGCTTGAGTACAATGAACTCCTAAAAACTGATTGCATGTTAAGCACTATGATACATCATCATTATTTTTAGTTAAATTAAATTAAATTAGGTTATAAAGACTGAAAATGTTTTTGTGGTACAGCTGGAGAATATTAAAGTGACACTAAACTCGGGAGTTAAATCTTAAAAATACATTAAAGTACCCTAACTATTAACAAAATGTAGCTTATTTGTGTATCATTCAGCTGTAGATCCTCAAACCATCTCTGAATTGGTGCTGACACTGTCCTTCCTTCTGGAGGGTGGCTACTTTTGTTCTCCATGGTCCCTGTGTGTGTAAGCCATCGCTATATGCTCACTCCCGTGTTGGACTACAATCTCACATTTAGTTTACTCATTTGTGTTGAAATTATAGTCTTCCATGGGAGTGAGCTTGGAGCAGTGGCTAGTTTACAACACACACAGGGATCATGGGGAACAAAAGTAGCCACCCTCCAAATCAGTGGTGGAGCTACCGCCGTAGCGGCCCATGCGGCCGCTATAGGGCCCGGGGCAGTGGGGTGGGGGCCAGTAAGCACAGCAGCAGGAAGGAGGGCTTCCCACAGCTACACGGTCTGCATCTCTGTCAGAAGCAGACCGTAAAGCTGCTACTGTCAGCTCCAACACTTTCGGCTCCAGACCAGACCTTACTAATCACCAGAGATCGTGCAGGGGAGGTGGAGGATGCAAGGCCCCAGCAGCACCGGCCTGGCGGTGGAAGAAGAGGCTGGGCCCCAGTAGCGGCAGGTAAGGAACTCCATGTGCAGAACGGAGAGTGGCAAGACTGGTACAAGACAACAGAAGGGCAACAGTGCAGTGTCCCATTCCTCGCATCACCTTTCAACATCTCGTGGAGTCATGAGGCGGCCCAACGAAGTCATCTCGTGGCCCAACGAAGTACTGATGAGGTGGTCATAATAATCTGGCCACTCAGTGTATATATTATATATAAACTAAAAGGACTTTCTCCCATGTTTGTATGTACTGTGGCATTGTGAGGCAATACCACGGTGTTAGGTGGCCTCAAAGTCACCCAGGGTTCTCAGCCAGAGGGGCTGAGTGGCTCCAGGAAGACATTACTGGTACCAGGAGAGAACTGCCTTTTCAGTTCTTTCTGGGTTTTCTGGATCATGGTTGGGATCCTGGAGCCAGGAGATTTCTTAGAGCTCTGGGTGGGAAGAAATCTCCATTCCTGGGTCCATGCTTTGGTGGTGACCAGCACCTGATTGTGCACCTGTGTACATCCCTCATGAAGTGTGTGCTGGGATGTGTTCAGGGCCCCACCTGTGAGTCAGGAGAGCTCCACCCCGGAGTCAGTGTGGAGGCCAGGGCAGCAGGGAGCTGCGGGTTTGTGAACCATATTGAGAGGATTGGCATGTTATTGCTGTTGTCTGGAGGAACCAGACAGTGGCCCTAAAGATTGAGGCCGGAGCAGCAGTGCTGCGAGAGAGACTTGTTAAAAGACTGGGACACCTTGAGGGTACGTGACAACTCGAGGATTGGTGAGCCCCTATCTGTTATGCTACAGCAAGCTATTTATGTTGGATTTCGTGTTATCTATCGTTTTGAAAGCAAATAAACTGCATTTTACTTGCACCTCCGGTCTTCAGTGGAGTGTCCTTGTTACAGTACATAGAATAACCCTTATTCCACTTTAACTCAGTGCAGGCTTTGCAACAAATACAATAGAATGTGAGTTGTTGTACAGGTAAAGCTCACCAAACACGTGACAATCTGATTGTACAATCTTCTTTAGACCTGCCAACAAGTCTGTAGGTCAGATTGTAACATGTATGTTGAGCCTTACAGAGACCCATGATGATTCTGAACAATCTAGTACAGGGGTGGCAAACACAAGGCCCGCGGGCCGAATCCGGCCCGCCGGACCTTGTGATGTGGCCCGCACAGCAGCCAGGGCCGGTCCGCTATGCCGACTCTGTGCAGAGCAGTGTCTACTGTGTGGTAGCGAGCAGAGCCGGCACTACCACACAGTAGACACTAGAGGGCAGTATCACACATGGTTTTGACTATTGTATGTCTTTCCAGCAAGCAAGGCAATCCACCAAAAACTTATGATAGATTAAGGAAGCCATTAGTTAGAGTGCCAACAAAAAGGCCAATGGTGGAAGAAATTCTGGGTAAAATGTGTGTGTGTGTATGTGTTAGCACTGTATTTAACCCCTTCATGACTGAGCTAGTTTTCAGGTTCTGTTCATAAATGACTGACACACTTTTATTGTAAGTCTCCCGTCACAAAGGGGTTAATGACTGCTTTTCATCAGCTGAAACTGCAAAGCAGGTCAGGATTGAAGGCAAGATGGATAGACCCTAATATAAAGCAATTCTATTGGACAATGTATTTCAGTCTATAGGATACCTGAGATTGGAAAATGTACCTTGTCGCAGGACAGTAATCGTGAACACACAGCAAAAATGTACAAGCAAATGGCTTAAAATAAAGGGTGGGTGTAACAAAAAGGCCCAATACAAGCCCAGATCTCAATCCAATTGAGAATATGTGGCAATACAATAGTCCTGTGCAATGATGGCCCTTGCCCAACCTAAAAGAGCTAGATCAATTTAGCTAAGAATAGTAAGCAGAATTGTAGACCAAGATATAGAAGAAGAAAAAAAAAAGACAAATAGAGCATGCACTAAAACCAAATGAAAATGTGCAGACGCAGTGAACTATGACTTGGGTTGTTGATGGCAGTGAACAGCACTGACATGAAATGACTAGCACTAACTGGCTGATGTTGTTTAAAGGAGAGTCATCACTCACTGGTCATCAAAAGAATGGGCTGGCACAGGGCAGAATATAATTATATGCATGGACATAAAAAGCCCACTAAATATCACAAGCAACAGAAAATGGAGCAAAGGAATTTTGTGTCAGTCTCCAAACATGTGTGGATGTCTGTATTGCCTAAATCTCCACAGTTCTGGTTGGCAAAAATTAGCTCTCCCTGGTTACTAGCAGTAAATGAAGGACAGGGAAAAAGCAGGAACCCTGTACCTCTCTCCTGATGTTAGAAAATTGGATGGGAGTTGGGGAAGGTATACTGTACTGGAGCTCCCCTACTGTTCTGGTTATACTCTAAATGAATTAATCTTGGATTCAATCTGTTATATCACCAATATTTACCAATGACTATGAAGTGCAAGGGCATACCTAAATCCAAGTAATTTTTCTTTTTATTAAGTTTTGTAGGATGGCACACAAATCAGGTTTATACTTTAAAAAAAAATGTAATTTCTCATAGATGTATTTTTTTCATTAAAACAATGAATGAAAGCATAACATTGGAAAAGTGATTCCGTTTTAACAGTGTAATTTATTCAAACAAAAAGAATGAGCTTACCTGTTGGTAAAAGTGTAGTTGTAGCTGTCGTCGATTTAGTTATTGCTGGAAAAGATGTTATATCTGCTGTTGAAGTCTCCACTGCGTATGATGGTAGTGGAATTGAGGTTCTGATTTTCTCTGCTGAAGTTAGTGATTCTGTTGATGTGGAAGCTGTTGTGAAAGGTCCTTTTACTGATGTTGTCCTGCTAGATTTGGTTGTCGGAGATGGTAGTGTTGAAACTGTAGTATTTTGCACTGCAGTCAAAGGTTTAGTTGACACTGAGCCTGTTGTCACTATTGTTGTAGTCTCTGGGTAAGTTGTTTTCTTTGAAAGTGTTGTTTCCGTAGTAGTTGGCCCCACTGTTGTTGCTGGTTTTGTTAATATTATTGCAGTTGTTAGAGATTTCAAGGATGTTGTTGTTTCTGGATAATATGTTGTTTTTGTTTTAGTTGTCTCCATTGTTGTTGTCGGTTCTGTTGATGATAATTTTGTTATAGGAGATTTTATATCTGTTGTCTCAAATGAACTTAATGGCATTAGAAGAGTTGATGCAGTGATTGCTTCTGTTGTGGTAACTGATTGTGCTGCTGTGGTAATTGGAAATTGAATTATTTTTGTTGTTTCAATTAATTTTTTTGTTGATGATGTTGTTGTTTGTATTGTAGTCAGTGTTTTGCTCGGTATGAGTGGCATTGTCAAAGGTGTCATATTTGTTGTAGTTTTCAAGAATTTTAATGTTGATGTTAATGCTGTGCTTGTCTCTTCTGTAGTTGTTTCTGTTGATGTTATAGCTGTTTTATGTATCAGTGTTGTCTCTGTTGATTTGGTTTTTAGTGGCAGTGATGCTGTCAAAGATTTTGTATTTGATGTTGTAGAGTCCAGTCCTCTTGTTGTCAGTGGGATTGACGTTGTGGTTGTCTCTAAAGATTCCTTGGATGTGGAGGCTGTTGTTTTAATCTCTGCAATTGTTTGAATTGATTCTGTTGTTGGTAGTAGAAGTCTTGAAACTGGTGTTTTCTGCATTGTTGTCAAACGTTCAGTTAAAACTGAATTTGTTGTCTCTGTGGATACTGTTGTTGGTGGAAGTGACACTGTTAGTGATAAAGTTGTAAGAGAATTTATCTCTGTTTCCTTAAAGTTTTTTGATGTGTGTTGACTTGAAGCAGATACTGTCTCTCGTGTGGTCGGTGGTTCTGTTGATGCTGTGATTGTTATAACTGGAATTATTTCTGTTGTTGTCTCCATGGATTTCATTGTTGGTGATAATGATGTTGTTGTCATAGTTCTCTGTATTGAAATCAATTTTTCAGTTGATGTTAGCGACGTTGTCAAAGGTGTTGTCCCTGTCATAGTTTCTAGTGTGCTTGTAGCTTCTACAGAAGTTTCTGCTGATGTTAAAGCTGATGTCAGTGATGTTATTGCTATCGTGGAAATTGCCCCTGTTGTTGTTGGAACCACTGGTGTTAGTCCCTCTGTTGATGCTAAGGTTGTTATCTCTCTCAGTGTAGTCTGCAGGGAATGTGTTGTAGGTGATGTTGTTGTTGGAATTACTGTTGTGGCTGTACTTATCTCCACTGTAGTCAGTCGTTCTGTTAATGCAGAAGTTGTTGTCTCTGGCAGTGTAGTCTTTAAGGATTTTGTTGCTGGTGATGTTGATAGTGGGCTTGTATTTTTTGCAGTTGTTTCTGTTGATGTCTCTGTTAGTGTAGTCTGTAGGGAATGTGTTGTTGGTGATGTTGATAGAGTGCGTGTATCTTCTGCTGTTGTTTCTTTTGATGGTAAAGCTGTTGTTAGTGATGTGATTGTGGCTATGGACTCTGTTGTTGTTGGAACCACTGTTGTTGCTGTACTCATCTCCATTGTAAGCATTGGTTCTGTTGATGTTGTCCCTGTCTTTGTAGTCTTAATGGATTTTATTGTTGTTGATGTTGCTAGTGTGCTTGCAGCTTCTACAGTAGTTTCTGCTGATGTTAAAGCTGATGTCAGTGATGTTTTTGCTATCGTGGAAATTGCCTCTGTTATTGTTGGAGCCACTGTTGTTGCTGTACTCAACTCCACAGTAGTTAGTCCTTCTGTTGATGCAGAAGTTGTTGTCTCTGGCAGTGTAGTCTTTAAGGATTTCGTAGTTGGTGATGTTGATAGTGGGCTTGTTTTTCCTGCAGTTGTTTCTGTTGATGTCTCTGTTAGTGTAGTCTGTAGGGAATGTGTTGTTGGTGATGTTGCTAGTGTGCCTGTAGCTTCTACAGTAGTTTCTGCTGATGTTAAAGCTGATGTCAGTGATGTTTTTGCTATCGTGGAAATTGCCCCTGTAGTTGTTGGAGCCACTGTTGTTGCTGTACTCATCTCCATTGTAGGCATTGGTTCTGCTGATGTTGTCCCTGCCTTTGTAGTCTCAATGGATTTTATTATTGGTGATGTTGCTAGTGTGCCTGTAGCTTCTACAGTAGTTTCTGCTGATGTTAAAGCTGATGTCAGTGATGTTTTTGCTATCGTGGAAATTGCCCCTGTAGTTGTTGGAGCCACTGTTGTTGCTGTACTAAACTCCACTGTAGTCAGTCCTTCTGTTGATGCTAAGGTTGT
>NW_017307705.1:0-29071 GCF_000935625.1 Nanorana parkeri
TATGGGGAAAAGCCCTAACCCCATAGTTCTCTTTTAAGGTACTTAAATGGATTTTTAAGACTTAACTCCTGAGTTTAGGGTCATTTTAAATCTGAACTCTGGTCAGATATTGTTATGGAAATTCGCTTGGTTCAATGCACAAATCCATGCCGCACTAAAGTGCACCAAAGTATGCCACCAAACACAAAGAATTTCCCCCGTGCTTAAAAGCACAGTTGTATTAAGCTCTTTTGTGCAAGGACAGGAGGTACCCCTGTAGAGTCATGTAGTCAGGACACAGTGATGTTTGCATGCTGCTCGTTCTGTGGTTCGGTTCTTAGAGCACTCAGCACAGGTATTTGTTTATTTTTATAGCTGTCAGACAGGAAGTGATGTCTCAAACAGGAAACCAGGAAGTGATGTCAACAACCAACATCACTTCCTCAATACATCAACATAATCATAGCCAGTCAACAAAGCACATGTACACAAAAGAAAAGGGAGTGTATGTCTGTATCATAGTAGAAGCGGTGTGCATAGCCCATAGACCCGTGTGCACAGCCGCATGTTTTTCCTAGCCGCCATCTTTTCAGACCCACAAACACAATCTCCCATTACCACTGGAGCGAACCTCAGTGAGCAATGCCCAATAACATTACTATGATTCCTATGAATGCGTGCTTATCTGCAGGGACAATGCCATACTATCTCCAGCACGCTGATCAGACGCATCAGAAATACGAATGCACGTTCCTTTCATAAAGGCAGATATGTATCTTAAATAATACTACGTCCTCAAAGCAAGTTGTATACATGCCAGACCAATAAATCCGCGTTTTGCGCAGGGCCCTAGCTTGGCGTCCACACACTTGCTAAGAAAACACTGCTCCGCCACGCATAAGATATCTACTCCAATGGTTTAACCCCAGTGCCTATATAAATCTGGGTCACGCCCCAATCGAGCATGGCCCAGAAATCCAGACACAGGGAGACATGATGACAATATTACAATATACTAAAAACACATCCTAGTAAAATTTCCACAACAATATAAAAAGACACAAATATATGCAACTCTGTAATTATTAATACATCATTAAATGTATTTTATTTTAAATTAAAGCGGTGTAAGTACCTGATTATGGCCTGGTATCAGCCTCCTACAGTCTCTGTACAGTAGGGCTGGTGTGTGAGAGGAAGAAGCAGCAGCACAAGGAGCCAATCCGTTTATGTGTTGACAAGCACTTCTTAAAAAATGGTCACATGAAGGTAATTAACCAATCGCTGTCCTCCAAGCTCTAGAAGAAGACTACTTCATACTTTGTTCCCTCATTCTTCCCATCTATTGTCATAATTGCCTGTATGATCATCTCTGACCAACCAAGCACCTTATTTACTCTTTATTTGTCAAATTAAATTGTATACAAATAACAAAAAAACGAAATATTATTAAAAATAATAATGTAAATAAAATAGACCACTGTCGTTCTCCTTTACAATGAATGGTAGCATTGTATGACATGTTGTTACCTACACTTGTCTGCACAATATAAAAATCATTTACATTGGAATGACAAATGAAGCAAACAGGATGCGATCGAAGCACTAAATGTAAATACAGCGATCCTCCAGCAAATTCTCTTCTATGAAACCTGTCATGAAAAGCTATTCTGGATAATGAAAATGAATGGAGCACTCGGAACATTTTTTAAATATTAATATGCTAATTTGAAAAGGTCTATTTTGAGATAATAGGATATGAATTTTTAAGGGAACAGTCCAGTCCAAATAAAAAATGAAGCCTTGAAATACATAGAAGGAGTACAGCCCCCCCTACCCCCGCCCAGGGCTCAGGGGCTCATCCAGGTTGTGCCATGGTGGTCCAGTCTTCCTCACTGCCTTGAATTGCCTTTTTGCTGTTGGGAAAAATGAAATAAAGTTTTCATTTCCCCTAAAATGTTGGTAAAAAGTTTGAGAGAATGCATTGAAATCAAAAGGGAGAAGGTAAAATTAAAGGCACAAAAATATTAATTTGAATATAGTCTTCAATAGCCACAAAGGATATGAATCAACTTCTAGTGTTTCTGCAGAGGGCCCCCCTGACCCCCTAATACTCACCTTACCTGCACCCTCTTGCAGACCCACAACCGATGCTGAAATCAACTGTGTTGGTACCCCGGGAGAAAATGGTAACACCATTCCCCTGGTCATGTGACAGGGCTGAGGCAAAGTGTTTGGCTGATAGGACCAGGCACGATCACAAGGGAGCAAGTCACATGCTCCTCCATGCCCAGTGCCAAGTATTCTCGCTGGCTGGGGAAAATCAAGGAGCTGGAAGGAAGCACAGGTAAGTTGAGTATAGGAGGGTCTGGGGGGCCCTTTACAGAGACACTTCCACTTTGCCTGACATGGACAAAGTAATCATGTCACTTTAAGGTTTTTTTGGGTTGAATTTAAGGATACAATGGGGTTTAAATGGCTCCAGAGAAGCTTTTTTTTCAACCTGACTATGTAACTATCCTGTTTCTTTTTTTTTTCTTTTTTAAAGCCTGCAGTGCATGCGAACGAACACAGAAAAGTGGACAAAAAAAGTGCATGTGAAATACACACAAAAAAGTGCATAAGGGTGTGTCTAAGTGGTCCATCTACGGAAGAGATAGGGCCTTTCCCTGACACCCTAGGGCACAAGATTCCTGACAGGGGCAAGGCACTCATGACCATCTGGCCGAAACCAGACGGACCCATTCTTCATGGTCAGCCGAAGCCGAGACCCCCAGTTCAGGGGAGGAAGGTGTGATGATGATGGGGGATTTGAGTCTTAATATTAAAAAATAGAATTTGTTTGTTTCCCAGTCAGAGCAAATGCAGGTCTTCATTTAGAATTGACAGGTCCCTCCACATTCCACATTCCACATTCCACATAAGAGTGATGTTTTATTGCCCAGTCTGAGTGAAATTCCAAAATATCTCTCTAAGCCTTTTGGCTGTCATTAATTAAAGGCATGGCACCACACATTCATATATTAGGATTGGACAAGTTAAAGTAACCAAGCAGGTCTGCTAGGTGGTGACCCCGGTGACCCCCGCATTCTCCCTAAAATCATAAAACCTGAGTTGGAAAATCAAGTTACATTTTATTAATTTGGAATTTGGCGGGGATAGGTAAACTAAAGGTTCATCCTCCGCCTGCTTTCCCGCCCCGGCCCTGCCTAGGGGCCGGCTCTGGGACACCCTCCAAAAGGGGCTTATAAAATATTCTGTGTTGGCAACTAGAGTGGCTCTTGTTTTTAACATCATCGAGGAACTAGAAGTCTGAACATCGCAGAAGAGTTCCCCTTTAATCTTTGGACATTATCTGCTGGAAGCCTGCTTGAAGAAGAGCCCTGCAGACTTCCACTTTGCTTCTTGAACTCTGAACTCTGTCAGAACTCACAATTCCAGGACTGTTGAGTATTCTTCTTTTATTCCCTTTTATTTTGCTGTTGTATATATATTTTGTCTCTTTTTATTAAATCTTTTTCTGTATATTTTCTGCACCGTTTCTTTTATTAAAGGACGATCTTAAAAATCGTTAAGCTTATCTCTACGCTCTAAATACGAACTTAAAGTATCCTTGCTCTTTGAAGAGTGCTACTGTATATTGAATCCTCTCATATTCCTGTCTGAGAGGACAGCGGCATCACAGGCATTGTTTAAGTGTTTTGAATAGGCGCAGCAGTTGCTGGGCACGGTTTGTATTCCGAAAAATACATGGTGGCAGTGGAAGTTTGGTGGGTAAAGGGTTAACTGCGGAGTTAACCAACCCTGGTGACGATCGCTCTCAGTCTGCTGGCCTGAGATTGTGTCCTGTGAGCTGGCAAATCTCTGCGCAGGGTGAGGCTGAGAGTGGTATCGCCACGTCCTTGTGACGCTCGCGCTCGGTCCAGACTTGTGTATGGTCACGGGGGATTGATGTACAGCGGGTTTCGGCCGGGCATACGTCACAGAAGGAACTTAATGGCCACATATCTGCCCCCTAAACTTCAGGGTAGGCCCAAAGACCCACACCCTTAATCCTATGGGGTAAAAAATAACACACATAACAAAGGTGAAGTGCACAGATAGTGGACAAAAAAATAAATAAGTGCCAATGTGTAATACAATAGCTAGGCCTTGCGGCCTGGTATAAAAATTACCCCTGGTCTCAGCCAAAAGGCCTAGCCCAAGAGGCGAGGTGCAGCATTAAAGCAATAGGTGCCGTGACCAATGTGCCATTTGGACTAGTGTGGTCCCAAACCCTCGAGTATTACTCAGGCACCCCTATGTCGCCACTCCTGGGGTGTTCTTGGCACTTAAGGCTCTCAGCTTTCCCTGACCATGACCAAACCAGGTAGTCCCATTCGAATCAGGAGGCACTGGGCCCTGCCAGATCCCAGACACTAGGGAAGTACTCCCAACCCCCACTCTTATGTGAGTGGACGCACCTTTCAGTTTCTTTCCCATTGCCAGGACCCTTTAAGACCGACATCATCTCAGGCAGGGTACCTCACAGCCAGCCATTCCTACCAAAAGGCCAGAATGGTGGCAGATTTCCACTCCTGAACAAAAAAAAAAGTAGCCTGGACCTGTACTTTTGCCAATAATTAGCCCCTCTGCTTTGGTGAAATTTTGCCAAAGGTAAAAATGGTAATTCCATTTTAAAAAATGTAGCAGGAATCATTTCCCATTGGGATCCTAAACCTCAACACAAGGCTACAACCATTCAACACGCATCTCATGCAAAAAAGAATGCTGCTCTAATGCAGAGTCTTAACTGTCATTTATGCCCAAATTACATATTCATGATGGAAAACGTGAGTGACTGTGTGTTACCCATTAATTAGAGTCGAGTGAAATGCTCTACGTACGCTCAATGTAATGTACGAGTTGCATCTGTAGCACCTGCTGACATTGAGAAATGTGTAATACTGTATGTGGATTTCACATCAAGACTCCTCATCTGATCCTGGTATTTTGTAGTCTTAATTATAATCCTACAACAAGCCGGGCTTGTTGAGCGCGGAGTGAAAGAGTCATGAAGAATGCTCTGCGGTGTTTTAGCGAATGGATTAAAATGTATATAAACCAATCTTTTTCAACCAGAAATTGCCAGGGCTTCCTTGAGCAATGAGCAATTTCTGCCATTCAGGTATGTTACCGCTGACATCAATGATATTTTTCCCACTGGCCACCAATGTAAGGGACATTCTTCCCACTGACCACCAATGTAAGGGACATTCTTCCCACGGGCCACCATGCGAATGTACCATGAGCTGTGGGTATAGTAATTATTGGCCACTGGCCACCAATGTAAGAAACATTCTTCCCACTGACCTCCATGCTAATGTACCATGAGCTGTGGGTATATAAATGATTGGCCACTGGCTACCAATGTAAGTAACATTCTTCCCATTGACCCCCAATATAAGAAGCATTCTTCCCAATGGCCATCAATGTAAGGAACATTCTTCACACTGACCCCCATGCTAATGTACCATGAGCTGTGTGTATAGTAATTATTGGCCACTGGCCACCAATGTAAGGAGCATTCTTCCCAGTGACCCCCAATATAAGAAGCATTCTTCTCAATGGCCATCAATGTAAGAGGCATTCTTCCCAATGGCCATCAATGTAATGAACATTCTTCCCACTGACCACTAGGGATGAGCTCAGGTTTGGACTGAACCTGGTCTGACCTCGAGCTCCTCTGAACACAGAAGCTACATAGGCCACCCACCCAATCAGCTGCGGGTCAGGGCATTCCCCACCCCGCAGGTGCACATAAACAAAGGGGCGGGATGCTTGTCCTGGTGCCCTTGACCTTATATGGCAACATGGCTATTTATTTATCAGACAAAAATGAAAATAAAAGTTGATTGTTAGGGTTTACTTTATCACCACACCACTTAGATAGGGTGCCACCAAGAGATTTTCAAGTCATGGAAGAGGATCTACTAAAGTGAAGTGAAGCTGGCTTACCATAAAAATAAATGTGAATCATTCTCCCCTGTCACTGGACCTTGTATGGAATAGTGATCAGCTCCCAACACTGTTGAATGTTGCTCTTCCCGCATAGGAATGTCATGTGTGCACAGATCGCCCACAGCCATCACCACAACTCCAACTACGTGTGAGCAGGGCTCAGTACAAAACCATTAAAGCAGAACTCCAACCAAAAATAACAAGATAAAAATGAATAGCCTATTAAAAGATAAAAAACGCAACCAGCTTTTGCTGCAATATACACCTTCATTCCAGAGATTCCCCCCTGCAGTACTTTTTTCTGCCAACAGATGCCCTCAGTCTGATGGCCAGCCTCATTCAACCCACTTTCTCACTACCTTTTCGCCACCTTCCATTGAGCTGATCTTACCGTCCCCGTCACTTGAGTGACAGCTCTGAGATTGCTGGGGCTGCTGACTTCACATCCAAAATGGCGGCACCCAGTGGCAGCCTCAGAAATTTGGAAAGTCTACACAAGGGAGTCTTTTACAGGTAAATAACATGCATAAGATATGTTCAGTGCACATATGATCTTATGGGGAAATAAATGGTCTGGTGACAGGGTCTCTTTACAGAAGATGTTAAGTCCTGCTATAATAAAACTACTAGGCGTTATTGTTTTTGGCAGAAGAGACATGTAAAGCCTCCTGCCAAAAATATTTCCCCTCACTTCTAGTTTTGTAGTTTCTATTTTAAAAAGTTGTTGTGTCTTCACATTAAATATTATAATAAGGATGCCAAAATATAATCTAGAAAGGCACATAAATCACACACGAGGAAGTATTACATTAGAACTAAGGCAACACTTTTTCTTCAGTTTTGGACAGAACAAGGGAGGGTTATAATTAGGGATGCACCGAAATTTTGGCCGCTGAAGCATATTGGCTGAAAATGGCACTTTTGGCAAAATGCCAAATTCCTCTTGGTATCAGCAACAGCCACTATGGCTACTGCAATGTCAGCATTCAGTTCTTTGGCACCACTCCTATTGGTATGGGTGTACTCGCCGGCTCTCCAACAGAGTCTGAGGAGGGTGCACTCACCGGCTCTCCAACAGAGTCTGAGGAGGGTGCACTCACCGGCTCTCCAACAGAGTCTGAGGAGGGTGCACTCACCGGCTCTCCAACAGAGTCTGAGGAGGGTGCACTCGCCGGCTCTCCAACAGAGTCTGAGGAGGGTGCACTCGCCGGCTCTCCAACAGAGTCTGAGGAGGGTGCACTCGCCGACTCTCCAACAGAGTCTGAGGAGGGTGCACTCGCCGGCTCTCCAACAGAGTCTGAGGAGGTGTGCTAATTGGCTTTCTAAAGGACTCTGAGGAGGGTGCACTTACTAAGTCCTGAGTCCAGTGCATTACTAAGTCCTGAGTCCAGTGCGTTACTAAGTCCAGAGCGTTACTAAGTCCAGAGTCCAGTGCATTACCAAGCCCAGAGTCCAGTGCGTTACTAAGTCCAGAGCGATACTAAGTCCAGTGCTCTGCTGGGGGTCACCACAACTTGGCAAATGTTACCAAGGGGTCCCGGTCCTAGAAAAGTTGGGAACCACTGATATATAGTATATATCCTCACTGCATTTGCAGGTGCCCATGTACCATCCTATGTTCTTTTAAAGAATAAAATAGTGACATAATGTTCTCAAAGATCTCAGACATTCCATTCAGGAGGAATGTTGTATCGCCCATTCTGGGCACCCGAAAAAACAATACATACTGACAGTTTGTGACTAATAGAAACTGGCTGCGTTCTGTCTGTGGATGTGCACCATAGAAAATCCAATCTCAGCTGATCGCAGACAATTTGTTACATAAAATGATTGTCAGCTACATCTGACCAATAAAAAACCACTGCATACAAAAACAGAAAGAATGTTATATCGTAGTATCACTATTATTAATACCACACAAAGTAAACAGACACAATCTAGGATTGTAGTATTCCATCTTCTGGGAACTCAGAAAGATGACTAATGGAAACCAGATACATTTCGTCTGTGGATGTACACCATAGTAAATCCAATCTCAGCTGATCGCAGACTATTTGTTACATAATAAAATGATTGTCAGCTACATCTGATAGCCGGACAATTGATTAGAATTCACTCTGGCATCCAGCGCAGTAATTTTTTATGCGTGGTGTGATCTCAAACCCAGAGTTGAACTAAAGTGGTAAACAAATGGGAGTCCAAATGCTATGAAATCTGGTGATCTATTCTAGTTCTAAAAACACATTGAGGTGTATATATAAACAATTCGCTGAGCCATCCTGCTAAATTGCATGTACATTCATTATGTGCAAATGGAGGCAAAGATCAGCTTATTTTCTTTCCAAGACGAATGTCATTTCAGGCAAATACCATGCTATGGCCACTAGATAGAGCTGATGACCATAAGAAAGAAGCATTTATTTTCTATGCTCACTAGTGCCATCAAGTGGCCATAATGTGGTATTTACTAGGGATGCACCGATACTGGTTTTTCAGTATTGAATATGACTACCGATACTTTGCTTTCGGTACTCGCCGATACCTAGTACAGATACCAATGCCTCCGCTGGCATGGAGCAGGCTTCCCGGGCAATCAGGAAGCTGGGCGGTGGGTAATGACATACCACCCGGCTTCCTGATTGCCCAGGAAGCCTGCTCCATGTTGTTTGGCCAGGAAACCGGCTTCCCAGCCAATGAGCATCGAACCAGCTTCCCGTCCAATCAGGAAGCTGGGAGGCGGGTCATTACTCGCATTTCTGCTTCCTAATCGCACAGGAAGCTGGCTCCATGTTCCCCTACGGCAGTCCAGTATCGGGGAAGGTATCGGAGCATATGAGCGGGTACGACTACTCGCCCAAATACTTGGTATTGGCACCGATGCAGTATCGGTGCATCCCTAGTATTTACCTAAAATGACATGTGATCTGAAAAGAAATGTCCTAATAAAATGTGTTTTTGCATCTATCCCCACAGGACAAGTGTGCTGTTTATAAATGCATCCCATTATATATAAGATTCACCCCTCTGTTCACTTACATAAACTGTCAAAAGTCACACAATTTGTTTTCCTAGTTTTGGTTCACCTAGTAATGAATCTCATGAAAGATTTTTTTTTTCTAGACAGCTAAATGTTGATAGCAGGCTTGCAGTGGGAGTGTCTGCTGGGTCACATGATAAGCATGAAGATTCTATATAAAAGGATGGCAGGATCTTACCACGTCCTGGAGCATTTTTTTTCTTTTAGTAGACATGTGCACGGCAAAAAAAAAAAAAGTGTTTTCTGACGAAACACATGAAAACGAAAAACATTTCCATTCGTTTCACCAAAGAAAACACATTTTTATGCTGCTTCGGAGGCAACGAGTCTCTGAATCCGAAATCACATTCTGCGCACCGCCATATTTGAGTGTATCTCGGTATACACCAAGATGGTGGCGCCCGTATGGCAGCGCGCCTGCACAGAACCCCCCCGGCGGCCAATATGGCTGCCGCTCGTTCTGCCAATTAATTTATGTATGCCCGAATATAGTTTTCGTATAATCGGGCATATAATAAATTTGTTATTTCGGATTCGGACGAACCGCCGTATCAACTGAATTTCGTTGCTTTGCAGGTTCGTCCGAATCTGAATGCACGTCTATTTTTTAGCTTAAAATGGGCTTTCAGCTACGGTCCAGTGCGTCCACACGCGTTTTCATATGTTCCAGTGCATTCCAGACCAGAGAAAATGAGACAAGCAGTATTTTTTTGTCTGGTCCGGGAACGGACTGCGCTGGTGTGAACAAAGCCCAGAAATAACATAGGGATACATTGGAATGCTTTTTAGGTCCAGGAACAAACTGTTCTGTTCTAGACATGATCCGGACATGGTGTGAACAAGCCCTTAACCAACAGCAGTCTCCAGTCCTAATTACTAGAAGCAGTTAACCCTTTGCTGGAGCATGGATTGCAGTGTATTAACCCCTGCAGTCAGGATGGTCTTGCCTAAACCAACAGTCCTAAATATTTCAAGCAGTTAACCCTTTCCTGGAGCATGCATTGCACTGTGTTAACCCATGCTGCCACGAAGGTCCTGCATAAACCAACAGCTGCAAGCAGTTAACCCATTGATGAAGCATGCAGTGCTGTCGGAATGGTCCTGTCTAAACCAAGAGCAATCCATTTCACAGCCCTATTTACTACAAGCAGTTAGCCCTTTGCTGGAACATGCAGTGCACTGGATTAACCCCTACAGTCAGGATGGTTCTTCCTAAACCAACAGCAATCTGCAGGCCTAAGTACTACAAGCAGTTAACCCATTGTTGGAACATGCATTGCACTGTATTAACCCATGCTGCCAGGATGGTCCATCCTAAACCAACAGCTGCAACTAGTTAACCTTTTGGTGGAACATGCTGTATTAACCCCTACAGTCAGGATGGTCTTGCCTAAACCAACATCAGTCTGCAGTCCTATTTACTATAATCAGGTAACCTTTGCTGGATTGCACTGTATTAACTCACTGTCAGGAAGGACATGCATAAACCAACAGCTGCAGTTAACCCTTTGATGAATGCAGTGCTTTTGGAAAAGTCCTATTTAAACCAACAGCAACCCGCAGCCCTATTTACTTCAAGCCAAGTATTAAGTATTAACCCCTCCAGTCAGGATGGTCCTGTCTTACCCAACAGCAATCAGCAGCCCTATTTACTACAAGCAGTTAACCCTTTGCTGGAGCATGCATGGCACTGTATTAACCCCTGCACTCCACATAATTATTCCTAAACCAGCAGCAATCTGCAGTCCTCATATAGGTGATGCTTCCCAGGTCTGCAGCTCAGCCTGCAGTCCCTGCTTGCCTCCATCACTGAATCACTTGTGTCTGTAGAAAGCAGCTGAATGCGATTCTAATGATGTGTCTCACCCGGGGCCCCTCCTCTGCCCCCTCCTCCTCCATCTCTCCGGATCCTAGGGACTCTCCCAATCTCAGCCAGCAGCACACAGCCAGCAGCGGGCCATTCCATCAAGGTGTGATTGACAGCACGGGATGGACGCCTCTCACTGCTGCCTGCCTATAAGGACGCCATCATCTCTGTAAACAGAAGGGGGGACCCAAGGAAGGGGGTCTGCAGGGGGTGGTGAGAGAAGAGGCATCAGCCATTGATGTGCATGGATCCCCCAGTCACAGGCAGCTCCATCATTGTCATGCACAGCAGCATCTGAACCTCTGACAGCCCTTTGCATGGCAGCATCAACAAAAATATGCAAATGAGAGCCTGTCTGGGAGGTGATGGTGAGCCTGCCTGCTGCTGGAGACCTAGAATGGGCCACTCCCTAACGTGAGATCGGGGGACCCATCGGGAGGCAGTGAGGAGGCTGCGCTCATCGTCTTCGGATGCTGATGCTGCAGGGGGATCATGTAACTGTCGGGCTGTCGGGGCGGATCATGGCATTGGGCTCTTCCAGGCTTCCCCTCAGCGCAGAGGAAGATGGGGCTGAAGAGCAAGCACTCCGAGGGCCAGTCTAAGGATGGCCAGGGGGAGAAGAAGGCAGCGCTAGGGGCCGAAGATCTGGAGCCCAGCTCCCTGGGGACCGGCCTGGACAAGGATGGCACTCTGCTACTGGTGGGAGCCGGCAAGGAGGAAATCAAACGAAACACCCAAAGCATCGGACTGCTGGCCAAAACCCCCCTGAACTACAGCCGACCCATCAAGAGGAACAATGCCAAGTACAGGAGGTCCCAAACTTTAATCTACGATGCCCTGGAGAGACCCCGAGGGTGGGCACTGCTCTACCATGCCTTTGTGTGAGTACCCGGCCAGCCTGGCACTGACTGTGCCCACACAATATATACAAACATTGTGTCTTCTATATCTATCTATATATCTATTACTGTATCCATGAAATATAGAAACATTGTATTTTCTATCAATATATATCTATTACTGTATCCACAGAATATAGAAACATTGTATCTTCTATCACTGTATCCCTAGAATATAGAAACATTGTATCATATCTATCTATCTATCTATCTATCTATCTATCTATCTATCTATCTCTATCACTGTATTCCCAGAATATATACATTGTATCATCTATCAATATCTATCTATATATCTATCAATGTACCCCCAGAATATAGAAACATTGTATCATCTATCAATATCTATCTATATATCTATTATTGTATCCCCAGAATATAGAAACATTGTATCTGCTATCAATATCTATCTATATTTTACTATATCCCTAGAATATAAAAACACGGCATTATCTATTATACTGTGTCCCTAAAATATACACATTGTATCATATATCTATCTATATCTCTATTACCGTGTCCACACAATATATACAAACATTGTATCTTCTATTTATCAATATCAATCTATCTATTACTATATGCTTATATTGTATAAATTGTATCCTCTATGTATCACTGTATCCTTATAATAGTATCTATCTATCTATCTATCTATCTATCTATCTATCTATCTATCTATCTATCTATCTAATCTCACATGTATCTTCCAGCCTGTACAGAACACCAAACCATACACATTTAGTATATACATGTACTGTAAGCCGTATGATTTCCTGTTGATTGCATGCCAAGTAATAACCAGCTGGTGATGAACAGTTCATGGTGTTTATGTGACATAATGTAGGCTCAATACACAGGAGTAATAAGAGTGATATACGTAAGTATATATGTGTCTTATGGTAGGATCAAAGCATAGAAATAATATATTGTATTTGCAGTGGTGGACACCTAAGGGCTTGTGTAGAAGACCATTATGTAGGCCCTCTATTTGACCACTGGCCATGTAAAATCACTTGTTCACTGTGTACATTGACTGGTAGATAGAAATGAGCCATGTCGATGTCTATGTAATAGAGCACCTGTCTGGTCTTCCTCACCTAATATAAATGGGCCCCTAAATCCCAAAGGACCTAAAGACTTAAGATATAGGCATATACACCTCTACTAATGTGAAATAGGTAAATAAATTTGCCCATATGCGATACATCCAGACATGGCCGCTACAAAAGATGTTTTTGAGTTTCTATGAGGTTTGAGGTATATCATTGCTGGAACTGAAAAGTTTGGGAATGTTGCATCTTCCGATCACGACAGGTTTATAAACGTGTGTACCTACAGTATCTCCTAATGTGAAAACACAAGGTTTTGGGGAAGACCTTAGTAGGCAGTCAGGGTTTGAATGTATAAAAGTGACTTTCTTTGGGTATTTGGTATAATATTCTTACTGGACTCTTCAGACATCTGACCCCATCCTGTATTAGGACTTTTGTATATGGGGTGCTGGAATATGGAAGGATTAAAGTGGGCCCCATGGTTATTCTCATTCTACTCCTATCATATGATGTACCCATCTCCTCATAAGAATCTTAGGTAGTCCCCTTTTCAATGTGTACAAGTATGAACTTATTGCCCCATTGCAACCAATCCCAAGTTGACGTTCTCCAGCTTTAATGCTCACTGCAGGTTTCAGTCTAATTGGTTTCTGTGGGCCAACATTGTTTGTTTTTTAGACATTGAGCCTAAAGTGTTGAAAGCCTTCTTTAGGTAAATATGGTGATAAAAACCTGCTCTTCTTCTATTCATCGTCTTCCCAGCAGTGGGAAACTGAAAGACACAATCTGATTGGTTTCTTTAAGCAACACAAAAAGTTCTAGATGCTGTGACATACTGAACGTGTGTTTGGAGAAGCTGTCAGACTTGTAGGAAGGAGAAGGATTTGATGCACCTGGCCAGTTGGCATACTGTTGGTCGAAGGTCAATGCGACATGAAGGCAAGACCATCTGAGCACAATGCAGGCTCCCCAGTTCCCATTGGAGTCCAACGGTTATTCCATACCTCCCAATTGTCCCTCATTTGGATCCAAATCCCCCTGTCCCACTTTCCACCTCAGTTGTCTCTCTTTTTGATCTAATGGACAGATATTTATGAACAGGTCCTATCTCACTACCAAAAGTTTTATTCTGCACTAAAATCTTCATCTGATATCTTCATTATCTTGTTTGCTATTTCGATAAGCCAGTTTAAAGGAAAAGTAATGGAGAAAAAATGGGCCTAATCAATTATTTTTGTCATATGACTTCTTAATGGTTGGCATAAGTGGGGCATAGTAAGGTAAGGTAGGGCATGGTATTCATTGCCCAGAAACATTGTGCTGGAAGGTGTCCCTCTTGGGGTGGGGGGCATGGCCAAGTCTGCACTCATACCCCTAGGCTTCTGTTCTTGGGTACCAGGCATGGGGTGGTAATCTGGTTTGAAAAAAAAACGGGGCATTTTGACCAGTACAAGTACTGGTCAAAATGCCCTGTTTTTCCGCCCTCACCCTGCAGCACCATAAGGCGGCCGCCTTACTTGCCTTGCAGTAGCACCGGGCCTGCTTCTACTTCCTGGACTGATATGCTTAACACAGAGGTATAAATAATTGACACATTAACCCCTTAGCCCTCGTTCACACCTGAACGTTTTGTAGCGCGTTCTACGCTTGACGAACGCTCTACAAAACGCTCAAACATGAAAATCCCATTGTTTTCAATGGGTCTGGTTCACACCTCGGCGTATTTCAGCCCGTCCCTAATGCGCTACAAAACGGCCCACGCCTGAAAAGGTACATGTACTACTTTGGGCCGTTTTTGTTGCGCGTTTCCATTGGGATACAGCCAAGTAGCCCTCGGAAACGTGCGTTTGTCGCGCAATTTTTTTTACCGCGAACTGCGGTAAAAAAATGCGTGACAAACGCGCGACAGACGCGCATATGCAATATGCCTAGGTGTGAACCAGGCCTTAGCAACCAGTGACGCACATAGTACGTCACTGACAGTGGGCCCGTTTAAACAAACTAGCCGGCGGGACTCTGTTTACAATTGTAAAGCCAGCTGCCGGCTTTACATTGTGAAGCAATTATTTCGGCTCAGCTGCTGTCAGATTGCTTCTAGTGGCCGGTAAATTGCCGGCTCCCCCTGCCCTGCACCCACGCTGTGTTTCCCGGGCTCTGTGGGCCCGGAACTGACATTTTGGGTGTCGGCGGGAACCTGGGAAAGAAAACGTTGAACGTCCGTTCACCGGTCTCCTCCCTGTTCTATGGGATCGTATTACATCACGTCCGGTCCCATAGCTGTCAGTTCTGGGCTCCTGAAGCCCAGTTATAAGCTATTGAAGTGCGATCTGCACTTCAATCGCTTATTTAAAGTGCAAAGGTGACACTAGGGGTCTTTTGGACCCCCAGTATCACCTTAAAGACGACCTGTCACTACTAATATGCTATCACATGGGGGCTTGTAAGCTTCCCTATGTGGTAGCAAGTAAAAGTAGACAAAAAAAATACAAAAAATATTAAAATAAATGCCAAAATATTTTTAAAAATGTTTAAAGTCCCACGCGAGCATGAAGTATTCACATAAACACACGTCAGGCGTATCTATGTACAAAAACGTCAATCACGCTACACATGTTTGGTATCACCACACACACACCCGAGTGTGAGCAATAATTCTCGGGCCAATATTTTTGCGTATCTAAATTGATGCTCTGTAGGGGCTCTTAAAGTGTCGTCTATGGACTTTTTGGGGTACTAAATTTTGTCGCTGTTTCACAGACGCACACAATTTGTAACCTGGGCATGTTGGGTATCTATTTACTCGTCGTAACTTCATCTTTTATATTTTAGGGTATGGGTATTATATTGTGTTTTGGGGCACTAAATGTAACTTAAGTGCATTTTTTTAACTAAATTTTTACAAACTTTTTGTATTTGATAAAGAGTTGCGCTAATATCGTGCAACATAAAAATTTGCAACTGCCAACATTTAATTCTACATGATCTTGGCTTTTAGAAAATATATAATGTTTGGGGGTTTTAAGTAATTTTCAGGTCAAAAATGTGGATTATGACGTATGCAAAAAAAAGAAAAAAAGGCCTTGGCAGAGTAATGGTCGTAAGGGGTTAAGAATATTTTGGTTAAATTGGAGGTGACTGCTTACATACATTGGCTAAGGTATGAGGACGCCATGCATCAGGATGAAGGTTCCCCTATACAGTGAGTTTCCTGCTCTATAGGAGCACCCACACTGAGACATGTATAACACTTACTTCACTAATCAAAGTTAATCTATCACCAACATGAACGATCCATACTGAACATGTGATGGGAAAACAAAAAGGGTAAAGATTGCCTTTAGTAAAAAGCTCATCCCAAAATACCTAGATCCTGAGTATGTTGATTGGAGCAACATGCATCATATTTTTTTCTAAGATAATTTTTGCAAAGTCATTGTAAATTGAGAAAGCTGGTTTGATGACCAGCGGAACGTCTTCAAGAAAAATATAGCAAATCCAGTTGTTCTGATTTATTTTCTACAGATAGATCCAGAAAGATAGACAAGTTCTATACATATGTTGACATTTCCTGTAAAAGTCAAGTTTGGCCCTGTCCCCTTTAGGATACCTATTAGTCATCAGGTTAAAGGATAAATAGGAAGGGCAAGGATGTTGGAAGGGCCAGGACCAAACTCGACCTTTTGAGATTTGCCTATAACTTCACTATAGGGTTGCCACCTTTTCTTCAAGTGAAACCTAAACACTCTAGCGCCATGCGTGGCAATTTTTGTGGAGAATATACTGTAGAGGAGAGAGTGAGGAGAGGCAGCCAGGGGAGGGAGTAAGGAGACCGTCTATAGATGACTACAAATCCCAGCAATACATAATACAGCATAATATGAAGCTATACTATATACTCTGGGTTGGCGCCCTGATGTCTCCTGGCGGCCTATGCAGGCTCTCAGTTGGGCTGTCTGGGCTCTCAGTTGGGCTGTCTGGGCTCTCAGTTGGGCTGTCTGGGCTCTCAGTTGGGCTGTCTGGGCTCTCAGTTGGGCTGTGTGGGCTCTCAGGTGGGCTGTCTGGGCTCTCAGGTGGGCTGTCCGGGCTCTCAGGTGGACTGTGCGATACTCAGATGGGCTGTGCGACTCTCAGTGCTGTCTGGGTTATGGTGTCTCACCAGGCGTCCGCAGGCAGCACAGTGTCAGGGAGCCAGAGGAGGAGGAGGAACAATCACAGATGCGGCTGCCGAGGTCCCTGGCGAAGAGCGATCTTGAGCGGCCGCATCTGCCTGAAACCCGGATCTTACTCTGAGCTGCGGGAAGATGCTGCTGCCAGAGATCGCGCTTGACGGGGACCTTGGCAGCCGCATCCGTCAGAAAATTTAAAGTGCCAGTGTTGGCACTGTCTTGTGTCCGGGTGCCCGCTGGCTGAACACCCGGACACAAGACTCCAAAACCAGACTGTCCAGTTGTAAAACCAGACGGGTGGCAACCCTACTTCACTAGTAGTGAAGAGTGAATCTGCGGAAATTTGGTTTCAGAGGAATTTAGCACATTTTACCAATAATTAGGCAAACCCAATTTTCAAACTCTAATTTTTGGTGTGTTTTACACTTCTGTGCTAAGAAACATTTAATAACTCTGAAATACAAAACGAAAGAACCCTGCATTGTGTTGTTGCGTTACAATTTTCAAGATGCCATTTTTACCCGTTTTTTTTTTCTTTACTGTGCTCTAAAAAAATCTCAAGGCACAACAAACTACACCTAAAACAAATTAAACACTCTGTGGAGGGCTGGGGGGGACTCCCATGCCATTTGGGTGACAACAACTTGTCTAGCAGCTCTCCAAAGGGAAAAAAATCAAACTTTGGAAATTCTGGTTGGGTTTGAACTAGCACAGCTGTGTCTGTTTTAACGCTGTGCAATGTTCCTGTATATGAGTACCTGTGATTATTGTAAGGCATTGACAAAAATATAATGTATCCAAACATGTTTGGAGTAGGAAAATTGCAAACTGCAAATATATTTTCTAGGAAGGGTGTCTTTAAAGGAAGCCTTTTCCTGGTGTTAGGGAACCAAGAAACAAGACAGAAACTAAAGTGCAGGTTAAAAATTAAAAGAGTTTATTGAAAACAATAAACATAAATGGCATAAAACAATGGAGAAAGTCTAGGGCATCATCAGTGCCAAGCCACAGGTCAGATGCCAAAGCAGGTAGTCAGCCAAACCAGGTCAGGGAGAGCAGGATGAACGGAAACCATAGCTGGAGTCGGGAACAAGGAGATCAGTCAGCCAGAGCCAGGGTCATACAAGGAGAACAGGAATGACAGCAGAGCACTTGGTAGATCCGGACAAGGACAGAGACTGAATAGACCAGATGATAGTTAAATAGTGAACTGGTGTTGTATCATAACTCTTAGACAGGAATTTACCAGAAGTTTGTTTGTAATTGCAGAATGATGATGTTTAGGGGTCTGGTCATATAAGGGCAGCAAAAAGGAACAAGCAGTGTCAGACATACTGCAAACAAGGCATTCTGAAGCCAACTGGAAGAGGAAGGGTAAGAAACCCTGACACCTGAGTGCACCAACTCTTGATTGACCACAAAGCGAGGCGTGCGTTCATAGAGATGTGCCACAAAAATCATACCTCTCTATGTGGTCACCATAGCCCTCATATTGTTACCCAAATGCTGAAGTAAAACTATCTTAATGGTCTTACTTAACCCCTTAAAGACAAGGGGGGATTTATCAAAACTGGAGCAGCTGTGCATGGCAACCAATCAGCTTCTCTCTTCAGTTAAGATTTGAAAATGAAAGAGAGAAGCTGATTGGTTGCCATGTACATTTGCTCCAGATTTTGTCTGTTCCAGTTTTGATGTGTTTCCATCCCCTTCCTGTCCAGGCCATTTTTCGGTATTCAGCGCTGCACTACTTTCACATTTATACCGGCATGTACTGTACTGAAAAACATTTTATACCATGTTTTTGGGACACATAGAGTTTCGTAGTATTTAATCACAACTGGGGTTTTAAAGGTTTTACTATACCGTATTAAGAAAAAATTACTGAAAATTAAAAAAAAAAAAAAGTTTTTTATTTACATTATGTTATAACACATTTATTATTACCCAATTTTTTGGGTAAAATATAAAAGACGGGGTCACGTTGGGTAAATAGACACCAAACATGTCAAGCCTTAAAATTGCCCGCACCCAAGAAATCTCCAAAAACTACCATACCCAAATTTGACCATAGGCGACACTTTAAAAGCTTTTATCGATCATCAGTTTAGTGATATCAGTGAATAATGTCCCTACAACTATTGTTCTCACTCTGACGTTCGCGGTGATATGTAACATGTGTGGCATAATGGGCGCAAATGTCGTTTTCGCCCTATGCGCACCCGACGCACGTTTGCCTGCGTGGGGGTGGGGGCGTCAAAACTTTTTATTTCCTATTTTTTCTTTTTGACTTTATTGCTATCACCTGGGGGGCTAAGACTCCCCCTATGTGATAGCAAAGAGCATGTGACAGGTCCTCTTTATGAAGACATCAGGGGTCTTTAAGGCGCATAATGTCATCTAGGGACCACCAAAGAAGCTGATGAAGGAGAGATCTGCTTCACCAGCTTCTCTCCAGCTTCTAAATCCGGTGAATGTGCCCAGTGACAGCGGAAGTGATGTAATATACATTACTTCCTTCATTCTGACACCGGAGAGGGGACTGGAGGGAGATTGTGTGCTGATCTCCCTCGGATCCCCTGTCACAGAGCCGACTGTGTATTTTTATACCCTTGACCCCTGCACTCTGTGTATTATATACTCCTGACCCCTGCACACTGTGTATAATACACAGAGTGCAGGGGTCAAGGGTATAGAAATACACAGAGTGCAGGGGTCAGGAGTATATAATAAACAGATTGCAGGGGTCAAGAGCCTTATTCCTCTCCTATGTCCTTAACAATCCTAGCAATGCCCTGATATTATGTTATCTTCCTTCTGTGAACTTCTAATCTCCCCATCCCCCATATAATACTCCTGACCCCTGCACTCTGTGCATTTTATACCCTTGACCCCTGCAATCTGTTTATTATATACTCCTGACCCCTGCACTCTGTGTATTTTATACCTTTGACCCCCACACTCGTCTGCAGGTGTCTGTTAGACTCTCGTTTGTGGCACAGTAATTGAAGCATATTTTGTTCAGTGAGTAGGCTCAGGTCCTATTTAACCATGCATCTTGAAGTGCCTCCTACTCTTAGCACCATCTGGTTTACAGCAGAATGGCAGAGCACAAGGAATCCCCTCCAAATGTTTCTTTATTTCATACTGGAAAGTCCTTAAAAGCAACAGCCATTTACATTTTTCAGCCCTACTGTGCCTTAGTTGTGGCATTTGTTGGTGCAACGTGGCCTCACCCACCATTAGGCTTGCCGTGCCATGCCTTATTCCTCTCCTATGTTAACAATCCTAGCAATGCCCTGATATTATGTTATCTTCCTTCTGTGAACTTCTAATCTCCCCATCCCCCATATAATAAAGATGAACACAGGGAGAAATGTATGAAGTCCAGCCTGTATAGAAACTAGGGAGGCACCTATATATCGGCCGCCGAAACATATCGTCAGAAAATAGCACTTTTGGCTAAATGCCGAAAGTGCCAATTTCTGGCCGATGCAACGGTGCATCCGCGCTTTCTCTCCTCCCTGCTGGGCGCTGCCCTGTGTCCCAACAAAATAATAATGATCAAAACTGGGGGAAAAAGTGTTTTCTTTACGTTTCTTCCTCCTTTTTTTATTTTATTATATATGTAATTCGGACTAAGCGAGGCGTTAGGTACACATACGTGATATATACAGATATATAGCCCTATCTGTCCTCTGAAAAAACAATATATATGATATGTGTGGGTGCACTTGGTAAGAAAGTATATTACTGCCATGGAAGAATCACACAGCAAAAATGCCAAAATGTTAAAAAGTGCATCGTCAGTCATTAACCAACAGAAACTGAAAACAAGCTCAGCCAAGAAGGGGTTAAAGTGTTGGGTAAATCCCTTTCACTCTGTATTGGGAATGGTGGGAGATGTGATATTCTGCTCTGAATTTATTGCCGAGATGTGACATTCAGTCTGGAGGGATAGTTAGTTTTATTCACATATACTGTGTATATATAATACTGATGTGTATATATATTATCCCGGCAGATGGAGAGGTGTATACGTCCTGTGGGTACATGGCTGGTCGGGGTGAGCCTGCTTGGATACATGCCGGGGATGACATATGTGTACGGCTCTTTTACTGTAACAGAATTAGTTCATCTCTGAGAGTTTGAGGATGAGCTGCGTTTGATTGGCCGCCTCCTCCTCCGTGTGTCTGGAGTCAGATCTATAGAGGGGAGCAGCATCACATGTTACCATGGAAACGCTGCAAGGTGTTATTCCCAGATTTTATTCAGGTTATAATTAGCAAGTAAATTGTAAATATAATCTATCTATCTATCTATCTATCTATCTACCTATCTATCTCCAGTATTATTATAATACACGGTTACATAGGGCCAACAGTGTGTGTAGCGCTACAAAATACAGACAATACAGTTACAATCCCAATCCCAGCGGTAACCTCCGGCAAGTGTCAGGGCCAGCGGTAACTTCCGGCAAGTGTCAGGGCCAGCGATAACCTTCGGCAAGTGTCAGGGCCAGCGATAACCTCCGGCAAGTGTCAGGGCCAGCGATAACCTCCGGCAAGTATCAGGGCCAGCGATAACCTCCGGCAAGTATCAGGGCCAGCGATAACCTCCGGCAAGTATCAGGGCCAGCGATAACCTCCGGCAAGTATCAGGGACAACAAAAATGGCCTACACCAATAACCCCCAGCAAGTGTCAGGGACAGCAATGATACCTCCCAGCAGTACCCCCAGAAGTGTTAGGGCCAGCAGTAACCCACAACAAGTGGCAGGGACAGCAATGATAACTCCCAGCAATAACTCCCAATAAGTGTCAGTGCCAGCAATACCCCAGTAAGTGTCAGGGCCAGCAATGATAACCCCCACCAATAATCCCAGCAAGTGTGAGGGCAAGCAATGGATTTTTACAATTTTTTTTTAACTTTTGGATAGAGTGGGGAAGGATTGGGATCCCTTTTAGGTTGTTAATGCTATCTGGGGATCTCCTATCACTTTTGTTGTCCCAATGACAACAATTTAATCAGACAGGAAATGTATACATACATGCAACATTAAAACAAATAACAGATTCCCTTTACTGTAATACTATGAGGCTGTTACAGGTATTAGCAGGGGAGCTCCATCTTTGCCATACCCTTCCGTTTCTCCCTTCAATTCCCGGATCTTTAGTGAAATGTTACTTAGCAGATTTACTTTACAGGAATATATTTTAGTTCACACACTCGGTATGCTAGCAACCTTCCTGCTGATTTCATGCAAAGTCTTTGTACGTTTTTGTTGCTGTGACTGATAATCAATGGAGTTGACTGAATCAATTAGGTAAAAGTGTTATGTGAGGTGAAGGCTCAGTGATGGGATTTGTTTATACAGTTTCACTCAAAGATGTGAATTAACCCTTTACCATGAAATACTCTGATATAATACATGGGGGCTTTTTTGGACAAGCAAAATGTTTTTACATTGGGAATAAAAGCCTGTCTGTCCTCAACATGCTTATCAATTATACATGTCGGCTTTTATTTTTGTTCTTTTTTTAATTCTGTTGACATTGATGACCAAAGCTCACTCTTAGAACACCTCTAAAACATTTATTGTACACCTGTCACGAATCTAAGCAGTTTAAAGGGACTGTCCTAAAACTAATTCCCAAAACATCAACTGTCCCTGCAAAAGCTAACAACTGGCTGCTAACCTCTCTTGTTGACCACATCGCTACCAAACATTGTTCTGAAATGGCCCAGAAATTCTCTGTAGAAGCCACATTTCTGGGACTGTTAATCTCCTAATCTCTTGCTGCACTCAATGGTTCCTCCCACCCTTCTCCACAGGACACAGTAGTGACTTAGTCGTTGACAGGAGGAACCACTGAGCATTGCAGGAGGCCAGGAGATTGACACTACCAGGCATGGTGGTTTAGTGCGCATAGATATAGATATCTATGCGCAGATAGATAGACCAACATCTCAGAGAAATATGTACAGACATAGAAAGAACAGATTATAATGGACTTTATGGGTGCAGACTATATCTGGTCAGACAAAATGAATATTAAATATCTAGTAGTAATCACATGCAGTTGGACTTGTTCTATAATCTATATATTGTTCGCTTCCTCCACAGCAGTCTAATATACATATTCACACCTCCCTATGCCACAGCAGCCATGTTTACAGTCCCCCGACCCCAAGAAGCTGTAATGGGCTTCATTGGTGGCATACTGTTCAATGATTAGTACTATACCTTGTATCAGTTGGGCATAGCCATAATCCTTAAGCACAAATCTCCCCCTGGCAAGATTTGTCCTCTTCTTTGCTGTATGTGATGTGACTATAAAGGGCTCGGCTTCCCATCAGTGCACGCTGAGGAAAATTTGTGGTCAATGGTTATTGGTTACCTTTATGTCTGGCCACTGTAAGATATTGCACTAGCCATTACCCTCTATACGCCAACAACACTGGTGTCACTGGCCTAGGACCCAGCTGCCTTGGCTAGTGATAACTATGGGCAGGACATCCTGGTCACCAAGGGACGTTTGGCCTACACCCTAGCAACCATGATGTGGTCATTCCAATAGTCTCCAAAGATATCGTTCACAGTTTCCATGTTGTTACTCCCAGTGCCCATATATTATAGAAACTTCTCATACAGTTGACGTTGAGTAAAGGAGGAAACACACATCGTCAGCAAAAACAAGCTGAAAAGTCCATTAGATAAAAGTCCAGCCTAATAAGCACAGCCAATAACTTCCTTTACAAGCTGACCCCATTCTGTTTTACAATGTGAAGTCAGGGAAAGCTCTCTCCTATCGATCTCCAATGCAGGATCGATGCTTTCTTCAACTAGGAGCTACAATACCAGGACATGCCGTGCACCATAACCGAGGGGTGGACAATTTATAATGAAATTCAGGAGCCAGCCTTTCCAATCCAGGAGCCATCATGATTTTTTAGGAACCAGCTCCATTGATAACAACTAGAGAAACCTCCAAAAGTTAGAGGCCAGCTGGAATTTTCAGCTACCTGTCTCCTAGTGTTTGTCCAGCCCTGCCATAACCCTTATGCATTAGGGTATATGTTGAAGAAGATGAGTAAAAGGAGGGAATGGTGTTGCCCATGGTAGAAAATTCCAGCTATTGTTTCCAAGGGTTGGAAGCACTTTAAGGCGCATAGTGTTGCCGACAAAACACAAGACCGATTCACCAGGAAACTGCAGGAGATGTTTTGCAGCCATGTGGGCATCATTTTTTCTGCCTGTGGGTCTTGTCCTTCCTCTTCTGTGAAGGTACATCGTAGAAATGTGTAAAATGATTTTGGAAAATTAAGTTTGCCCCAAAAACTTCTAATTAGACCCTTGGCTCAATCTTACTTATTGAGTTGCATAGGCATAATTTGCTTATAAAAACCCACTCTATCTATTCAATGGGTGTAGTTTTTTCGGGGGTGTAATTAGGGCATACCTCCCTAAAGCGCCTCAGTTGGAGGGACTGTCCTTTTTGAAACCAAATCGCTCATTCCCTTGTTCCTCCCCAGGTGCCCCTCCTTTTTGGTCCGATAGATCTCAGTATTATAAATTGTTATATATCTATCAAAAGTATTTTACTGCACTTACCCTTTAATCCAACCTTTTAATTATTGCATTTGTTATTTCAGAAGGACTATATAACCTAAAATAAGTGTTGGAATAAAAAAGCACTTGTGGGTTTGACCTTCGCTTTTTTTGCATTATAATTTGTTGCTTGATCTGTGTCACTGGAGGTGTGTCAGGAGGTGTGTCCTATGCATACATACATTGTCAGGGATGGACTTCCTGCTAGGCATTGAGGGGCGACACCTATCTGGCGGTGGGCAGAAGTCTCGGGGCATTTGATGCCCCGCTACTAAACACTGATACCGACCCTTCATTTTTGTAAACTGAAGCCAGCACTGTAAACAGGTGGCGGTTCACAGGAAGGCTGCCGAGGTCCCCAGCAAGCAGGGGACCATGGCAGCCTTCCTGTGAGCCACTGCACCTGTTTACAGCACTGGCCGTACATCTTCTCTTCCTTCCTGAAACCACATCGCCCACCCCTGCCGGCGAGACCAACCGGACTCCTGGTGAGACCCCACACAGCCCAGCATAGACCCCGCACAGTCTCCTGAGAAAAAGAGAGAAGAGCACCCATGCATATAGCTAACATGCAGGATAAAGAAGTCACTGTAGACCATTTCTAGAAAAATGTAAATCATTTATTAACAAATTGCACTGTTATTGCACCCATATCCCAAAACACCATCAACAGTCTCCTGAGACCCCACACAGCCTCCAAAGAGCCTGCTCCAACAGTCTAAGGCCCACAAGTCATTGTGTTTTAGACGGTGTATAGGACTTGATGACTCGAGGGACATTCCATTGCTGGAGTGAAGGAGACAGGCTGAAGGGATTGGTCTAGGAGCAAGTTGAGATCATGGTTCAGGTGAGTATAAATGTTATTTTAGCTCCGTAGAGCAAAAGGAACACTTAACCATTACAGTGCGCCACTGCAAGGGTTAACGTTTTATTTGCCTGGATTTGCAGGAAATGATTAACCATTTTTGAATGTTTGGGGAATGTCAGATTCATTGCTTTATAAATATGTCCCTTAGTTTTGTATTTGTTATGTGTGCACTTTCATTTACAATTTTTTTTATTTTGCTCTATTTTCCCTGTTTTTTTTTTTTTGTTTTTTTTTATGTGAACAATTTAAATAATGAAGCTGACGGGGAGCCATATTTAACACAAGAAGAGCTCCATGGTAGGTAAAAGGAGCTTCTGTAACCCTCATGAGTGATTTGAAGCCCATTGTACCCTTAACAACCTTTAAAAGCCACCTTCCTCATTGACCTCTAAAAACTCAAAGGGCCCATTTACACTTAAAGGAGTTGTAAAATCCCAGCGTATCCTCTCCTGTTACTGTATACCATCCGCATTGTAATAGGTCTACATAGTTTCTGATAAAACAATCAAAGCTTACTTAAAAAAATTCCCTTTTGTGTAGTGAGTGCTGCCTTCCCTACTGCCCATCACTTCCAACAGCTTCCTGGATTCCCAGTGTGCTTTGCATCTTCTTTTCCTGCTGCTTCATGTGACGCAATCTGAATTTCTCAAGACTACACCTCCCATCATGAATTGCTTCCAGCATGCGCGTAATGATGTCACGTGCACTTTACTGCCAGGGCCATCTTGGTGATGGAGCCAGCAAGGAGAGGAGGGAACATTCATCTGGCGGGATAAGATATGCCGCCGGGTCCCCTCCTCTCTCGTGCAGCTATCAGGCTCTCGGTCCATGACCCAGTGCCCAACTTTTCAGGGGGGTGACACCAAAATGACTGTTAGACATTTTGGCATCACTCCCTCTGATGGTGTCACCCGGTGCGGGTTGCACCCCCCTTGTGACTCCACTGATTGAGGAAGTCCATCCTATAGGCTCCTTCAATATGTAAGGTTACAAACTTCTGGATCAATATGATTATTAGGTGTGGGAGAGAACTTATGGAAATTCAATATAGCAGAGTTAGGCAAACTGCAGCCCTCCAGCTGTGGTGCAACTACAAAATCCGATTAGGCATTGCAAATCCGATTAGGCATAACTCCCAGGGGCATAGGTATTGGATTTGTAGTTTTGCCATAGCTGGAGGGCCAGAGTTTACCTATCTTTATTCTATAGGAATACATCATTATTTTTAGCTTTCTGATCATAGATACCCTTTAAGCAATCGATTGTGGTGTGTTAATGAATGTGTTACAGCTCTTGTTACTGTGCATTGTATTAAGGTAGCCCATAGGAATAGGCTGCCAATGCACCACAACGGGTTAAAAAACACACATGACCCTTTTTTCGGAGCACAGCACACCACAACATGGGTTATATGCGTTGTGCAGTGCATTCGGGTGCCATTTACACATAGAACAGATGCATTGCCATACATTGTAGTAAGGCGAGTTAGCATCTGTTGCTGCAATGCACAAGTGTAAATGCGCCTTAAAGTGAAGACTTTATAAGGGAATAATCTCGTCTGTTTTGCCATTTTTGCGCCGATCTCTAGATCTGGTATTAATGCTTCTTGCTATGATATATGGATTTCCTGACATCGGGTCATCGAGTCTCTTTGTTCCTGAGAATACTCTGCATACATTCATATACAGATGTATTTTTCCATAATATGTTCAAGATTAATAACTTTGATCCCCACACAATCTTTCAAAATCCTTCCTTCTGTGCCCGGATCTCCCTGCAACTTTCCATTGTTATTGCCATAAATTCCATGCCGGAGACTTGTACCGATGATGAAAGCCTCCTGTGCCCAGGCGGCTCCGAAACTACAAGTCCCTGGGGAATCTTTAGAACTTTTCTGTAGTCTGTAATGGCAGAGCGGTGTAGAATAAATGGAACCTATTAAAGTGGACCACCATGCTGGAATGTGGGGGGGCCCTCACTGTCCTCGCATACAAGGCTAGGCTATTGGTGTATTGGTACAGTGTAGGAGTATTGGTACAATGAAGGACTATTGCAGGATTAGTACAATGCAGGGCTATTGCAGAATTAGTGCAATGCAGGACTATTGCAGGATTGGTACAATGCAGGACTATTGCAGGATTAACATCTGATTGGCCGGAGAACAGTCACATGTCCGATTTTTAGTTTTGTTTTGAATGAAATACGTATGGATACGAATTTTCGTTAAACATACATTTGGATTAGTTCACATGCGGACGCGTTTGCATTCAAATGTCTGAATTTAACGAAATTTGTAAGAACATCCATTCGGAACAAAACAAAATTTACATGTCTAAGATTGGTACTATGCAGGAATATTACAGCAGTGGTACAGTGCAGGACTATTATAGTATTGATACAATGCAGGACTGTTGGGAGTATTGGCACAATGCAGGACTGTTGGGAAGATTGGCACAATGCAGGACTGTTGGGAGTATTGGCACAATGCAAGACTGTTGGGAGTATTGGCACAATGCAGGACTGTTGGGAGTATTGGCAAAATGCAGGACTGTTGTCTTATTGATACAATGCAGGACTGCTGGAGTGTTTGCACAATGCAGGACTGCTGGAATATTGGTACAATGCATTGTACTTGATTACGTTAGTGTGCAACCAGTGGCCAGATCACCTTAGAGAAGACGGGCTGGTCGCACAGCTCGGAGGAAGCCTGACAGAGTGAGAAAATCCAGCTCCAGAGCGCTATGCATTCTCACACACTGGACAAAGCGCTATGCAATTTTAAGCCATCACAGTCCTGATACATGTTCTCCCTTTTGCAGATGTTGCTCCTTCCTCCAGTGCTGCTCACATGACCAGAACTCCTAGGCATGGAGGAACCCTACAGTATATTTTCCTCTAGGAAATCTAGTTCAGCTTTCTGTTTTTCTTTCTCTCCCAGTGAGATTGTAGACCTAGGTTTACATATCAGAGCAGGTCCACTTTATATTCATCACTGGGGTGGTGTTACCCCTTAGTCCCAGCCATGTGTTTTTGTACGCAGGAACTTCATGCATGTCTGATCAGGTGACCTTAACATTGGAATTTTCGAGATGAGATATTCATGAAGGAAGGTGCTAAAGATGCATCCGTGGTGCAATCACGTGTTGGCGCAATCAAATGTGTTCATTATGACGACTGAGATGAGGGTTTTTATTTTTATTTTTCGTGATTATTTTCACTCATCTTTGGCTGCTTTAAAATGAATTTATTGCAGGGGTTCCAGGCAGAGAGTTTACAGATTAATCCACGGTACAAGGTCCTTCAGTTGTTGCTAAGGGACCGGTCTAGGCTGACGCATTTGCGTTCTGTGTTTTTTTTTTTGTAAAGTGTGACTTCATGTTTGCACATATATTTCACGTGTGATTTTCAGAATGTGTCATCCTTCCCTGGGCTGTATTAGGAAAAATGGCTCTGAAGGCTGGTGCCGGAGGCAGCAAATGGTGATCGCTTTTTCCCTAATCTTTGTGTCTCTTCTGGCTGCCCCTGTGCATGTGTGGCTAAATTCAGAAAGAGAACTGCAGGGATAAGGAGCAGGAGGCATAGAGGGGGGGGG
>NW_017307705.1:29199-58056 GCF_000935625.1 Nanorana parkeri
GGGAAGAGTGTACAGGAAGTGTAAGGTGGTGCAGGAAGGATAGGGACAAGGGTGTGCAGGGCATTTTGGGGAATGGGGTGCAGGGGACTTAGAGTGAATAGGATGCAGGAAGTGTAGGGGGATGGGGGGTTAAGGAGGTGTAGGGAGAAGGGGTGCCGGCATGTAGAAAAATGGGGTGTAGGAAGTGTACGGGGAAAAAGATACAGGGAGGGTAGGTTAAGGTGTGCAGGAGGTGTAATTGAAAAGCGGTGCAGGGAATGTAGGGGAGGAGCTTGCTGGAGGATTAGGGGGAGCTTACTGGAGGATTAGGTTGAAGTGGTTCAACAGGTGTAGAAGAAGAAGTGAAGAAGAGCGGCATAAAAGGTGTAGGATGAAAGGGAAGTAGGCAGTTCAGCTCATAAGGAGGTTCATAAGGTCTAAGAGGAAAGGATTTAGAAAATGTAGAGGTAAGGGGTTGTTTGGGGTAAAGAGTGTTTCCCGATGTAGACTGTGCGGGAGGTCTGAGGGGGTCCAGAGGGTGTAGAGAGTGTAAGGTGTAATGGGTTGTAGGGGGTGTAAGAGGATGGAGGAGGTTTAAAGGAAAAGGAGTTTAGGTATTGTTGGGGATATATATTGGAAGGGGGTATAGGGAATGTAGTGAGTGTAAGGGGAAGAGGGTGTAGGGAATGTAGTGGGTGTAAGGGGAAGAGGGTGTAGGGAATGTAGTGGGTGTAAGGGGAAGTGGGTGGGATGTATTGGGCGTAATGGGAAGAGGGTGTAGGGGATGTAGAAATTGTAAAGTGAGGGGCTTTAGGGGATGTAGGAGATATAAGGGTAAATCTGTGATGAGGTACAGAAGGTGTAAGTGGCATGTAGTGGTTGGAAGGGGAAGGGGATTTAGGGCATGGGGGGAAAGGGGGTTTAGGGGATGTAGAGTTTGTAAGAGCAGGGGGGTTAGGGGATGTAGGGGGGTGTTAAGTGTAAAGGGATATTGAGGGTACAGCAGTTGTAAGGGGGAGGAGGTATAAGGGGAAAATGGCCCAAGGAAGGAACTTTGGATCATTAGTCAGGCATTGGCTAAAAAGTGTGATCCTTCTATAGTTTTAAATAACGCATATTCCTAGTATAGGTCTTGTGGATGATGCTTTTCTAAATATGTTGGGGGCTGACTCATAAATCTTCCACCCAGCATATAGCTGGATGAATGTCGTTCGCACAGCACTACCACCACTAGATGGAGCCGAGGAACATAGGAAATTCCTATGCTTCTCAGTGCCATCTGGTGGCCATGGTGCAGTGCGAACGGCATTCACCCAGCTATTCTCTGGGCAGAAGATTTATAAATCAGCCCCATGATGTGTCCTTCCGTAATAGTGAGTGGTGGAGCAGCTTGCATATAATTTTCTTTGACTGGGCTGCCAGCGTTGATGGGGCTTGAACACACATCCTGTAGGTAGCTGCTGTGAGCTGCAGTGTTCATACCAGGCACCAATTACAACTGATGTAGGGTTATTGCCATTGCCACTTTTGGAATACATAGGTGGCCTTCTGTACAGATCACCAATGGTAGTTATTACTACAAGGGCCAACTGTCAACGGAGAAAGGAACTTGTCACGGGAGAATTATGGAGGCTGCCACTGCTGACCATCCTTTCAGTAAATGCTATTTGCCTGGCTGTCCTGATGCATTGGCTTCATTGCAGTCACAAAAATAAAAAATTCTGACCCTCGTTTTCACCATCCGTGTTCTGGTCCTGTGTTGGGCAACAACTATTAGAAGGAGGCCAACAATGGCATCCCCATACTTCATTAATGACTGGGTCCCTATGGCCAGTCATTGACCCATGGTTAAGTGCATTTGGTGTATGATGTGTACAAGCAGATGTAATATTCTTCCACAGCTTGTCACATTCACTCTTCCCGAGCCAAATTCTCACCACCCCTTTCCATCACTTTGTTCTTTATACAATGTTGCGTGTTACTCCATACATCAGAGCCTTTATTTGACAGGCTCCCTCTTTGTTTTCAGAGCTTGTATAACATTCCTTACGCAATGACAATTCAGGGAATGAATTTACACATTGTTTCACGTGGCGCTGTTATCTGTCGGTTTTGTGGTTCGGGAAACGCTCTCTTGTATGTGTTATGTATTGGTTAATTTAAATTTTTTTATAATCCAAGGGGAATAAAAGTGAGGTTTTAGAAAGTATTTATTAGTGTCATTTTTTAAAGGATAACTCCACTTTAAAAATATAAACATGAAAAAAAATCTCTAACAAAATTAATATATCATATATACTTGTCATACAAATAATTTTGTAATTTAATGTTATTAAAAATTAACTTTTCTATTTAAAACTGCAGCCGCTGTAATGTTCTACATTTGTCAAAAAATTAAATGCAATATGGCGACCTGAAGGCGTTCTGCACACAGTTGGTGTACGAAAAGTCCCCAGAAATGTCACTTCCTGATTCTGTGATTGGCTGACTGATTTTCCCAGAAGTCTGCACTAAGATTCAAGTATAATTTTTGGCCTCCCTTGCAATAGTAATGTCATTTTTGGTGAGATACTCCCTAAGGGTTCAGTACTACTAAAGGGATGCCGACACTGCACTTTTCCTCATTACAACACAGACAGTCCACCAGCTGATTATAATGAACCCTGACACGCCCATTTAGGGATCAGTTTGGAAAGGATATGCTGCAACAAGCAGCTTTTTCTTCAGAACAGGTAGGAAACCGCAACAACATTGGTTAAAATCCTTCTAATGTTCAGAAATGACACCAAATGTATATGTATATGTGAAGACATGCTGCAACAAACAGCTTTTTCTTCAGACTAAAAAGCAGGTAGGAAACTGCAACAAAGTTTGTTAAAATCCTTGTAATGTACATTGATCACCCAGAGGGAAATTATGTTTTTTTTTCATAACAAAAGTGGAAGTACACTTTAAGTGATTTTCATACTTTTACTGCTTTGCTGTTCTATAGTTTTAAAGCTGAACCCTGGGCAGAAAAACTTTCAACTCAATGTATTACTTTTCTTTAACCAACTATGCTAACTCAATATTTATTACTTTGTAAAAGTAGCAGTGACGTTATGCCTGTTGTGGTAATGCGTGTAAATGTCACAATGCAATAGCGTCAATGAGCCCTCAAATTGTGGTTAAAATCTCAAATCTTTTTTAATTTTAAAAAAAATGCATTGGAGTCCATGCAGAAGGTGAAATTAAGGGGATGTTTGGTTAGTTTTAAAGCGGACCTTTACTCATATCTGTAACATAACAACAAACACACAATGTTTAGTAATGACAATCTACAAACACATACTTCTAGATAATTGCCGGCTTTGTATTCTTTGCATATCTTATTTCTCTTTTCTTCCCCAGTCTCCCCATGTTTACTAAGGTATATTTACCTTAAGATAAGATAAGATTACTATATCTTCTTTTACTTCCTGGATTTCTGGCACATGTGACTAGACATGTGACCATGCAGATCATCTCAGGGGAGGAAAATGCCTTTCCCTGAGATCTCGTGAGATTACAGATGAGATTTCCCTGCAATGCTCTGCTGATGACAAGGTAATCCCAGTGTGCATTGCTTTGCCAAACTGAAGTCATTTTTTGCCATTTCAAAGCAGGAAGTGAATGCTCTGCAAGTGTAAGTATTTCACAATCACAGCATTTCACACCTGACATGTCTATGTTATTATTAATCATCATACATAGAGGGATGCATTGGTAGAATTGGATTTTTGAGTGTAAAAGTCCGCTTTAAGTACACAATGAGCTTTAATGCCTTGTTCACACTTCACGATGCATGAACAAACACGCGTTTGTGCGGTGCATTTTTGCCACCGTTGCTGCGCGCCCACCTATTTAGTCAATAGGCTGCCACATGCGCGACCAACACAGCAAAGAGTTCCTGCAGCATTTTCAGCTGTGAGTGTACAGTATCTTTTTTTCTTGCGTGTTTGTGGGTGCTAGATCTTGCGTGTTTGTGTGTTCTAGATTCAAGGGCAGGTAAAAAAAAACAGGCATTTTACTGGCCAGATTTGGGGTGCCATTAATAAGTAACGGCACCGCAAAGCGCATTGCACGTTAACGCGTTGCATGAACGCGCGTCGAAGCTTGCGCTTTGGTGTGCATTAACACCCCAGATAGCAAGGATAACTTGCCACAAACTTGTGTCAGGGTTAAATTGTAATTCTTGTTAACTTGCTGCACACATTCCTGGCACGTTGTAGACTTGCAGAACACTTGCAGCACAAGTTCTAGTTGACACTTTTTGAATTTATAGCAAATTTGCTTGGCAAGTCTACAGCAAGAGTCCTGCAGGTCTTAGCAAGAGCTCTGCAAGTGTACAGCACTTTTGTTGATCTGGAGACTTGTAATGCAGACTTGCTGTAATTGTGCAACACAATTGTGAAGCTTGGCAAGTCTGCAATAGTTTAGCAAGTACTTTTCAAAATAGCAGCTCAATTGCTTGCTATCTGGGCACAATGTCAATGTGTGAACGGGGATTAAGGCTGGGTTCACACCTGGGCGTACGGAATATGCGCGGTTGACACGTGTTTTTACAGCGATTTGCGGTAAAAGAAACGTGCTACAAACGCGCGTTTACAAGGGCTATCCGGCTGTATCCTAATGGATACACGCGGCAAATACGCCCCAAAGAAGCTCCTGTACTTCTTTGGGCGTAGGGCGTTTTTCAGCACGTTCCTACGTGCTGTAAAACGCCCAGGTGGGAACCATGCCCATAGGCAATTATTGGTTTTCACATGTTGAGCGTTTTACAGCACGTAGGAACGCGCTGTAAAACGCCCAGGTGTGAACCGGTCCTAAAGTTCTTCTGGGGGTTATGGAAGCTTCTTTCAACCATCCTGGACCTGTGCCAAAATACACCCCACTCACTAGCCTCATTATTTTAGTGTAGATTTTATTTTTGAATGAATTTAGAATTTCTTAGAATAAAAAAGGACAATAACATTATCATTATAATTTAACAAAAAACACAGCCGACTAGCCAGATACTGAAGCTTGGCCCAGCGGGAGATTCATCCATCCACACAGTTTAACGTAGATGGAGGAATCTGTTGCACTTTTTCCATCTGACCACCGAAAATCTGCAGATAATCTATAGGTGCATGGCCAGCTTTAGTGATATACAGGCTGACAGGTGCAACCACAGCATGCCAAGGTACACACAGGAATCCGACGCTCGGGGAAGTGTTTCGGATGCTGAAGATTCTTCCGTCGGCCCAGAGGAACAGATGAGATTTTTACCTCTTGCAGCTTTTTTTTTTTAAATTAGTTTTTATACACTTTTTTTCACTGTAAATGCGAACTCCAGCCATTTTCAGATAGAGTAGGAGATGTTTTAGAACCTGTGCCGGGTCTTTATTATTGCTGTCAGTGTCTTTGTATCACCAGGAGGTCAAGATCTTTTGTCAAAGATACATTTAACCCTTGTGAGGTTTAATCTGCTCATATTTTGGCTTCTCTGTTTCCTTTTTTTCCTCTTCAGCAACTTGCTAATGACCTTTTTAATAAAATCTTTCCGTTTTCAGGACATATCTTCTATTAGACCTGGTGATGTCATCATTGGGTCTATGTGCATCTCCTACAATGCAGGCAGATCATAGCTGGTGGGAGGGGGCTGTACATAGCTTCCTGAAAACATCACCGTACCCTGCCTCAGAACTCCTCGCAAGAGAGCCCACTTGCTTGCATCCAGCACTACATTGACTTACTTGCGTCCAGCATCCCATTGACATGATTGCGTCCAGCACCCCATTGACTTGCTTGCTGCTTAATCATCAGTAATAGCTCAAATTCTATAACTTGTATGCATTAGAGCACATGTGTCAAACTCGAGGCCCAGGGGCCAAATCCTAGACTTCTACTTTCGGATCTAGGTATTAAGTTATTACTAAAACCAGTGATAATAGAATGCAGAGGCAATTATGATAAAGATTAGATACATTTATATAGTCTTACAGATACCTTTGAGGGCAACCATAATGTTGATGCGGCCCACGATTAAATTGAGTTTGACACCCCTGCATTAGAGGGTCCCACTCTGAAGGGTCATTTTGCAATTCCTGATCCGCCCGCCGTTTGCAAAGTGTCATCAATAATTTTTTATTGGCCATAAATAAAATATTTATTGCAGTTGTTAAAAGGAGAATCCCTCTTCCTGTAGGTTCCCTATCACAGTTGTATTGTTTGATAGGGTAACAGGTTGCACACATTCCTTCCAGGGGCGGTGATGGCGGAAAGCCCTCTCTGCACTCTTTACATTGCTGTGCAGACTGAAGCCCAGCCAATTAGATATAATGCACTTAACGATGGTCTGCACGCATTCATACATATTTAATAAATGTGTAGCGTCTCGCTCTAGTAGAAAGAAACCGACCGAAAGTGCTGGAAACATTACCATAGTCATGAAAATTGCACTTCTGGAAAAAGGTAAAGCACTTGATCAATGCGCAGGCAGTGGCCATGTGGTTTTTGCGGATGGAGAGGGTGAGTGTTCAGGCAGAGCCGCTGACTGGCCAACTTAGATTCCCCAAGAGGCAAAAGACATAGTTATTGTTATGTAAGCCTTACCTGAGTAAGCCCTGCTGGCCACTGCCATCTTGGATATTTATTGCCCCAGCAAACGCATAGATGTTACTTCAAATACACTCTATAGTAGGGGTAGCCAAACGTCTGCCCTCCGTCCCATCATGCATCTGCCTCTGGAAGTCATGCCTGTGGCTGCCAGTCTTACAATGCCTCGTGTGATTTTTAATTTACTGCAGCTGGGGGGTCGAAGTTTGGCTACTGCTGTTCTATAGTATTCCCCTTTGCTCCTCCCCTAGCAGCATGTAGGGAGGTTAGGGGAGGGACAGAGGAGCTGGGCCAGACCCCTGCTCTATAGTATTCCCCTTTGCTCCTCCCCTAGCAGCATGTAGGAAGGTTATGGGAGGGACAGAGGAGCTGGGCTAGACCCCTGCTCTATAGTATCCCCCTTTGCTCCTCCCCTAGGAGCATCTAGGTAGTTTAGGGAAATGGCAGAGGAGCTGGGCCAGCCCCCTCCTCTATAATATTTCCCTTGGCTCCTCCCTTAGCAGCATGTAGGGAGGTTAGGGGATGGGCAGAGGAGCTGGTCCTGCCCTCTGCTCTATAGTATTCCCCTTTGCTCCTCCCCGACCAGCATATGAGTAGGTTAGGGGAGGAGCAGAGGAGCTGGACTAGCAGCGACAGTAATTAGACACTCCCAGAAGAGTATAGGGCTATAACGTGCTAGAAGCGAGGGGGCTGTGCTAGGAAATTGGCTCTTTCTGAAGAAATCAGCTTTTCTAACTATTTCAAAGGCAAAAGTCAATGAAATAAACCATTTATGGAAAGGAAGAAGCTGCAATAAGCATCTGAGCTAGGGCTTGTTGCAAACACATATCGCCTGAGTTCACCTAAACCTAAAACCTGGCAAAACTATGACCAACACACCTTCCTCCTGTCCCAATCATAGGTGGGGGTAGCATTCCCCACCCCTTTGTGACATGTAGCTGCAGGGCGGGGAGTGCATCTGCCTCAACTAATTGGGCTGGGAGGGGGTGTCATCATAGTTTTGAGCAGGCTTAGGATATCTGGGTTTGCACCAAGCTTCAGCTCCTCACTGGTGGTTCTACAACTATTCCCACCTCCAATCTTGTTCTTGGACAATCAACATCTGCCTTGACACATTTCATGGTGATCTGTGCTACCTGTGTGGATATAATTTTCCTGGAACTCATTAGAACTGAAGAAGTGGCTTGGAGAAGATACAAAACATCTTCACCATTACAGAACAAGTCCAGTAAAATGTGAATACCTCTAGTTATATAGATAAATGAAAACCTTCACAGACATAGGGACACCATATAATCTCAATTAACCCCAATGGGGGCTGAGCCTAAACCAAGGACCCCAGCTCTATAGGGTCTCAATATTAACTTTCAAGCCGCCTTGCTGCCATCGGGAATTAGATCTTCTTTCCTTCCAGCCATAGCTAAGTGTTTAGGATTCCAGGCAAAGAAAACCATGTTGCTGAATAATCACCCATCGTCTGCAATAAGTATTTGTTTCTCCGTCATCAGCCGAGGTGTGCGAGCTCCATACAATTCACGGAGATGTTCTGACAGAGCGCAGAGACGATTCATTGTATGACTTGTCATAAGATGCTTCCGAGCAACATATAAGAATGTAGAGGTTCAGCACTTTGTCGCTAACAGCCTCCCGCTGCTGTCACGGATTGTGATTAGATGATTAATAACTAAAGCCAAAACAAATGTTCCTAGATTTGGTTAGAGTGGTGACGGGTTATAGTTTTATAATGCACCTTCGTTTATTACAGCGGACCTAATGGTTATAGCAGATCTGACATCAGATGCTGTATATTGTTTTCATGTGAAGTGCATGTATTCTGTGTACTGTGGCCAGAGCCATATTTATTCAGTCATCATTCAGGGTCACCATCTATTTCCTGGACCGAGATGCTGCCTCAGAGATGACACAATCATATAAATCATTGGACCTCTGCAGTTCTTGGCTGTGCCCCCTGCTGCAGCCTCTCGCCTTGTGACTGGATACATAGTTACAATGTTGCAGTCTGATCACTGAGGGAGAGGAGACTAAGGGCTAGTTCACACCAGGGACGTGCGGTCAGGGGAGGCAGGTGAGGCACAGCCTCACCTAGCATTATGGAGGAAAAAGCTGTCAGCTTCAAGTCTGAAGCTGACAGCTTTTTCTCCATTCAGATCTTCTTGTTAGATGTTACACAGCAGGGAAATGCTCCCCGGTGTGTAACCTGTCATGGACGGAGTGCTGCCTTTTAATTACAGGCAGTACTACATCCAGCTTTTGACAGGTAGTTAGGGGGCGAGGCTGGGCAATGCCTCACCGGGAACCAGAGGTACCGCACATCACTGGTTCACACCAGCCTCATGGCGTTCCGGTGCGGTCAGAAAAAAAATAATGCATGCAGCATTTTTTCACTGATGTGCCACGCGTTCCGGAGCGGGTGATCGCACTGTGGCCTGACTTCAATGCACCGCCACGTCCCCTCCCGCCCCAAAAGAAAGAGAACCGGCTTGAGTGCGATCCAGTGCGTTCCGGCACCAATCGGGCTGGTACGCACTGGGGCTGGGGTGAACTAACCCAGAGGGTCCATTCACATATGGCGTTTGCATTTTCCGCACGTGCAACTGCACGGCATGAAAATGCGCAACTTTTTACATACGTGCGGGTTCTGCGTGTTTGCGGCTATTACTATAGCCGCAAACACACAGCATGCATCCATAAAAAAAAATCGCACTTGGACTATTTTGTGGGTTTTTGTACCGTGCAGATGCCATTATAGTCTGAACATTGCACATTAGAATGCATTGTTTTTTATGTTTAGCACGTTTCCGCGCACACGAAAAACGCGTGGAAAACCGCTAATGTAAGAATGGATCCGTAGGAAATGCTTCCTCTTGCATGCAGCAGACTCGTCACATACTCTTAGCCTAGGCAACATTACTGCAGTGGAGATCAAGGACTGCTATAAAGATGGAGCTTTTGGACATTTAAAGTGTTTCTGTATATTGTGACATGTTAGGAACTTATTCATGCAGACTTGTACAGATACCAAAAGGTCTACTTTAAAGTAGACATGTGCGATTCGTTTAGTTACGAATCGAAATTCGTACGAATTTTCCTGAAATTCGTAAATTCGGAAGCATCCGAAATCCGAATTGCAGTTTCCGAATTATATCCGAAATACAAAATTCCGTTAACGAATTTCGGATCCGAATTTCTTTGAAACAGGAACTAATATTACCCCTGTAAATGAGGTTGAACAACATGACAAGATTTTTTTTTTTTAACCCGAAATACGGATCCGCTGCTGCTGAGAGTTGCATTACAATACACAGGCAGGAAATACGAAATTCCGATGACGGAATTTCGTTCCGTTACGAACATTCGTTATATTGAAGTTAAAAAGCAAAGTACATTTATATTGGAGTTGATGATAGTTTTTTTTTTTTAATCCGAAATTCGGATACGGAATCCGTTAACGGAATTCGTATTTCGGCTAAAAAACAACTACCACATCGACTCCAATATTAACAAAGGTATTTTTGCTTTTTAACTTCATTATAGCGAATGTTCGTAAAGTTACGAAAATGTGCCAAAACTAACGAAAATTCGTATTCGTATCCGAATTGAGTTTCGGATACGAATTACGAAATACGAAATAACGGATATTCCGAAACGGAACACATTTTTTGACGGCGCACAAGTCTACTTTAAAGCAAACGTGTAAGAAGAGAGACGGGATCCACCATTGTATCTCTTTCTGAAAAGGCCTGCTGTCTGGTCTCCGTGACTGGTTTGGTCATCCATTTTATGACTAGATGCCCAGGCCAAATTTTCGAAATTCTGACATTCGGATCTATCTATGCAAATCCCAATGCATCCGAATGTGTCTGAATAGACAATTCTGTTTCCAAATTTCGGATCCTGTCCGAATTTTGTTAAAAAACGAAACCGAATCAGACATGTGACTTTTCTGGCCTATCAGATATGTTTTCCGGTTTAATGCATCCGAATGGGTTTAATGCATCCGATATGGGATTCATATATACAATATATACATATAATACTAAAGCTGAGGTTCCCAGACCCGAATGGTATTCGGGATCCAAATTTCCAAAATTGCTTTTGGGAGCTCCTGAAAGCCATTCGGGTCTGGGAGCCATAAACATATATTACTAAAGCTGAGGCTCCCAGACTGGAATGGGTTACTGGAGCTCCCGAAAGCAATTTTGGAAATTCGGATCCCAAAAACCATTTGGGTCTAGGAGATTCAGCTTTAGTATTAATATCTATATATGGTTTTCTGTGGTAGTCATAACGAATATAAGTTCGTAAACTTATCCGAAGCTAATGAAAATTAGGATTTTGTCTGAATCCGAAATCCGAACCAAATTGAATTTCAGGCCTGAATCCCAAAATAACTAAATATCCGAACTGAACCAAATTTTTCTGCAGTTTACATGTCTAGTGAATAACATTGATTATCTGGTTACAATGGAACCTGGAAGTGGGGGGGATATATTAGGCAGCAAGTGAACATTTTGTCTCTTAAGTTGATGTGTTGGAAGCAGAAAAATGGACAAGTGTTAAGATTTGAGTGACTTTGACAAGGGTCAAATTGTGATGTCTAGATCACTTGGTCAGAGCAACTCCAAAACTGCAGCTCTTGTGGGATGTTCCCGGTCTGCAGTGGTCAGGACCGACCAAAAGTGGTCCAAGGAAGGAAAACTGGTGAACCAGCCACAGGTTCATGGCTCATTGATGCACGTGGGGAGCAAAGGCTGGCCCGGGTAATCCGATTCAATAGAAGAGCTTCTGCGGCTCAAATTACTGAGTTAATGCTAGTTCAAATAGAACAGTGTCTGAACACACTGTGCATCGCAGTTTGTCTCAAATGGGGCTGCGTAGCTCCAAACTAGTCAGCGCGTCCATGCTGACATCTGTCCACCACCAAAAGCACCTACAATGGGCACGTGAACATCAGAACTGGACCATAGGGCATCGGCAGAAGATGGCCTGGTCTGATGAATCATGTTTTCTTTTACATCATGTGGATGGCTGTGTGTGTTTGATGCAATCAATCATCTGTGAGATGTGGTGGAAAAAAAAAGTCCAGTCCATGGAGGCCCAATGCAGCTTACAGGACTTAAAGGAGAACTATGAGATGAGTGATTTCCACTCACCTCATAGTTCTAAGCCGACCTGTGACAATGAGACTGTCACAGGTCGGCTCAGTAGATCGGGAAGTGAGCGAACACATACCGGGTTCCCTCACCTCTCGATCCTGTCACGGCTCTCTGCCGTGACAGGGGGAGGGGCTGGATTCCCCTCTCCCCGCTCCGATCTGCCAGCGCTGACTGGCGGAACGGACGGGGGAGGGGGCGGGTACAGCTGGCTCTGCCTCTAGGTAGGCAGAGCCAGCTGTCACTCACGCAGCTGGGCGGATCCCGTCATCTACGTCGGGATCCGCTCCAGGTGCGGCGTCTCAGTATACCGCGAGCTGTAGCTCGCGGTATACTGAGCTTAGGGTAACGGGAGGACACTAGTTTGTGTCCTCCCGTTACCCTAAGGAGAACTATGGGGAAAAACACTGACCCCATGGTTCTCCTTTAAAGGATCTGCTACTGACGGCTTTGTGCCAGATACCACAGCATACCTTCAGAGGACTAGTGGAGTCCATGTCTTGATGAGTCAGGGCTGTTTTGGTGACAAAAGGGGGACAATCCCAATATTAGGTTGGTGGTCATAATGTTATGGCTGAGACTAAGTTCTATTTTTTATTACAAATGTGCAAATCTGTAATAAAAAATAAATGTATTGTAATTGTATTAGATAATTACTGTGTTATACAGATAGCCACCTTCAGGTAAAGGCCTAATTTGTCAAAAAAGCCGTTGGATTGCATGTGATCATTATATCATAGGAAAGTGATCACATGATCAAGAACCACTTTGGTTCCTGCAGCTCTGTGTAGAACAATGCTGTCCGCAGCAGCTGAAATTGAGAGCTAGCAGCCACACAAAACCAATTGGTGGCTGTCAAGGGGAGGACTTTATCAGCCTATCCCCAGTAAGATGGCCCTTTAATTTACAAACACCTGTAGTACATAAAGCCTAATCTGAGTAATTCAAAATTACGTTTAAAAGGACGTTTGCATGATAAAAATGATGACATTGTAATGATTGGGTTTTCACATATTTTTAATGTTTAGGTCAAGTTCATCGTCGGGGTACAGTGTTATAGCTTCAGTACCAGAGACTCCTGAGCTAAAAGAACGCACATTGACTGTGCATGGCAAGTTTGGCTGCCTTTTGCTTTCCCCGAGCCTGAACATTGTAGTTGAAAGACTCAGACAAAGCAGACTGACGCTGAGAACTTTATCTGTCTTCCTTCCCAATTACAAGGCAATTATGCCACCTTAACCCTCTATGTCTTTGTGGTCCTAACCTCTGTGGTCAGCCATGAGTTTGTTGTGTGTTGTTTTTTTTTTTTTTAATTTGCAAGTTAATTAAAAATATAATTTCCCCAATGGGCAGAGCAGTCTCTCGAGCCGCTTGCTGTGCCGTACAGATAACGGTAAAGTAGCACAAATCAATTGGAGGATTGAAGGAGCGTCTTTTCAATAAAAATAAAAAAACTTTAATTAAAAGTTGCCACGCTCGAAAGCCCGCCAAGTTCTTTCGGCTTTGCAGTGATTAGATGCCTAAGCTCCGGTAACCCGGCAACCAGAACTATACTAGTCGTCCGGGTGCTGCTGATTAAAATGTTACTGACCCGGAACAAGCATGCAGCAAGTAAAATCGGTGCGACATCAGTTTTTTTGATTTGTAAACTTCTGCACATGTAATACATACTAATATGTGTATAAATGTTTTACAAACTTGTTTCTATGCGTGATTTCTAATGAAATATATAGATAGGAGCAGCAATAGATAAATGTACTATAAGTAAAGTATCCTATAGCGCTACTGGAACACCGTGAGCATGACAGCCTAAACACCTAGGTACATTGGAACAGGTGGATCCTTTGGTCAACCCAAACTGATATCCCACTAGTATACAGTCTCCATTGTACTTGGCACTTTCAAAGCTCATGCACTGGCATTGTACTTAACACATTTCTTAAAGGGACCATATTGCCGGGCCATTCATTTTAACAAAAATAGTCCCATAAGATTATACTGTATGCGCATGTAATGTATTTTATGCATGTTTCTTTTACCTGTAAAAGTCTCACTTTTGTAGACATCAAAAAGCCCTGAGACTGTCAATGTTCGCCGCCATCTTGGATGTGATTTAATCAGCCCCAGAAGGCTCATGCTGTCAGTCAAGTGACCCGCTATAGCATTTCCCTTTACCCCTCCCTAGTGCCTACATACATAGGGTGGAGAAGGGTTGGGGCGGAGGAACTTGGCCAGCTCAGGCAGTTAGACACTCCCAGAAGAGGAGAAGGCTATGACTTGCAAGGAGGGAGGGGGGATGTTATAGGGAATTGATTTTCTTGTGTAATCAAATGTTCCAACAAGTTCAGAGGCGCATTGCTAGTGAATACAAAATCATTTAAGGCAGGGCTTGACAAATCACAGGAGCCAGGTTGCCAGCGCTCCTTAAAAAGTTGTGGTAGATGAAGTAGTCTCCGGCACTCCAGTGTTCATTCTGCAACGTTTTGGAACTGTGTTGGTCCCTTTAACAGGCAAACAAAGTGATGAAAGGTTGCTTTACATTGTGAAATGACCTTTTTAAATGTCAATAAAGAAGAATTGAAAGAACAAACATTGGAATGCAGGTGACTACTTCATGTATCATGATTTGATTGGCAGTGCCATCCGTGGTCACTGCAGCACCCACTCCTCGGTCAGGAGTGTGATGGGATTCATATATGGCTCCTTTAAAAAGCTCAACAGCAAAATGTTTCCCAGCACACTCACCAGCCAGCATGCAAAAAAACTTGTCTCACCGCTAAGTTTAAAAACAGAGGTTTTAGATACACGCACTACATAGAGGTGCCTTGGCGCGGCAGTGCGGCTTTCACATATTCTGCAGAAGACGTGTATCTAAAACCTCTGTTTTTAACCTTAGCGGTGAGACAAGTTTTTTTGCATGCTGGCTGGTGAGTGTGCTGGGAAACTTTTTGCTGTTGTGTTGTTTAAAGCCCTTCTATGTGACAATGGCCAATGTCACCTATTGCAGGGAAGGACCTCTCATGCCTTTGGGAAGCACTTCCATTGCGTCCCTGCGTTGTATATTGTAATGGGGGACCCTATTCATCTGCTTACATCAATATATTCTGTTTTAAGTCTAATACTGTATCTTCAGCATCCATACAGAACAGTGATGTGCGCTCAGCCTGGCTGCTGTTGCACTTGTAGGTGTAATTATGTTTCTGTCCATGTCCCCCTGACCTCAAAGAACGCTATGACAAGATAGAGCTAACGAAGGTCGTGTGCGATTAGATCTCTTTCTTTAGAGTCAATTACCTGATAAGTTGCTGTTGGAGGCTTTGTTCTCTGTGTCCCTGCTTGGAATATCCGTTTAATACCACATCAAGTAGAATCAGTCAGTGAACTGCCATTTTTATTCTCCTGTATATATTTATGTAGTGGCAACATACTACTCATATCTTACAGCATAGGTCTGGACATTAGGTAGAGGGACACGTTCATTGGGGTTTTGCCAATCATAATGAATGCAGTTATTGTATCTCTGCAGCATCCTCACAGCTCCACTGTGTCACACTGGCCCGTTACAGTTTCGACATGTCATAATGGCCGCCTGTTACAGTTCTTTTGTGTCACACTGGCCCCTTTCACAGTTCCATTGTATCACACTTGCCCTCTGACACAGTTCCAATCTGTCACAATGGCCCCTGTCACAGTTCTTTTGGGTTGCACTGGCCTCCTGTCACAGTTCCGTTGGGTCACACTGGTCCCTGACACAATACCGATGTGTCACACTGGCCCCTATTGCAGTTTTGTTGGGTTACACTGGTCCCCGTCACAGTTCCTTTGTGTCACATTGGTCCCCATTACAGTTTCGCTGTGGCAAACTGGCCTCTGTTAGAGCTCTGTGCTCTTTAAACAACTGGCTCCCTGGCCACAGCTCTGTCATGTTACACTGACCCCGTCACAGCTTTGCTGTGCCACACTCTCCACTCTCCACTCTGTCCCATGGCCCCCATCACAGTACCATTATGTTACTTTGGTCACAGTCTGGTTGGGGTACTTTGGGCTCCATCACAGTTCCGCAGTACCATATTGACTCTGTCACAGTTCCACTTTGTTATGCCACCCCTAGTCACAGTTCTGTTGAGTCAAACTGGGCCCCCGTCACACTTCTGGTGTGTTAGACCGCCCTCAGTCACAGATCTGCTGCGTCACACGGGCTGCCATTACTGTTCTGCCTTGTTACACTGCCCTCTCCCATCACAGTTCCGCTGTGCTACACTGGTGCCGTCATCACTGCTGCATTTTACTGACCCCCGTTACAGCTCTGTACTCTTCACATGGCGCCTAGCCACAGTCCTGGCATGTCACGCAGGCCCCCTGTGACACTTCCATTGGGTCACACTGCACTACACCCCATCCTGGCTCCATACTGTCCCACTGACCCCGTCACATTGCTCTCTTCCCCATTACCCACCCTCCATTCTGAACCTAAATAACTAAAATGTCACTTTTTGGTAGATTGACTTGTCACAGGGAGAGTTTAACCAACCTCATGATGAAACGGGGTGTGACAATTCTCAACTTACCTGTATCAATGGTGGGGCTCCTCGCACTCGGAGCTTGTTGGTAATTGGCACTTTTGCCAGCGACTTGTGTCCTATAACTTCCCCGTGTGAAAATCGTGAGGCCTCTTGCACATGTTTAATGGCATCCTTACATGAAAATGGCAGCACTGGAGAGCTTCCTGTTATAGACAGTAATTGCATCCTTTCTGCCACACTTCCTGACATCACTTCCTGTTTGATCACTATAAAGATGCAAAGTTCCAGACTGAGAGTGCTCAGTTGGTATAGAGCTATCCACAGTGTGTTCCGGTTGCTAGCCGTGTTATTCCGGTACCTGACCTTATGTGTTGTTTGACTATGTTTATTAGATTAACCTTTTTGCACCACGTATTTGGAATCTGTGCCTGATTCATCTCCTGAATATGCTATCCAAAGGTGTGTGCCCCTAATATTGGGCTCTGCATATCCAAGTACTGACCGCGGATTTCCATCCAACCTGACACAAAACATTTCTCCAGCCTCCCGGACACACTAATATATGCAGAAGAATAAAGCCACGGTCCCCTGTGTGCAGAGATGATACATGTAGTGGAAGATAACCCTTCAGTTAAATGACAGCTGGGGAACTAATAATTCAGATTTTTGCCCCCGACTGACCTTTATACAGCAGTCAAGGTGAGCTCAGAAGAATTACTCCGGGGCTTGTAGTTCAATAATAAGGATGTAATATTTGTTTACGGCCATCTTCACTGTAATTACGTTTTTGCTACAGTGTGTTACAGGGGTTCTCTGTGGTGTATTTCCACATGCTGCTCTGTTTTTATTGACTCACATGAATTAAAGGGTAACCATAGTCTGTTTTACTGACTAATTATTCTCTTAAAAGTCATTTTCCTTTTTACACAGAACTTTTTGAAAATTGTTGTATGTTGGTGTTCTCACATATGTATCTTCATGCAATGGGATTGATTTACTAAGTTGAACACACAGCCGGAGTGGGGAGAATGGTCCGCTTGTGACCGAATCCCTTGCAACTAGTTGAAACACAGTGGTGTGGTGATTAGCACTTGCAGCACTCGGGGTCCCTGGTTTGAATCCTGGCCAGGTCACTATCTGCAAGGAGTTTGCATGTTCTCCCAGTGCTTGCATGGGCTTCCCAGGGTACTCCGGTTTTCTCCCACACTCCAAAAACATGCTGGTAGATTAATTAACTCCTGTCTAAATCGGCCCTCTATGTATGCATGTGAGATATGGACCTTAGATTGTAAGCTCCTTGAGGGCAGAGACTGGTTTTCAAAGTGAACACAACTTTACCTTATTCATTAACAATCACTTTACAACATAAACATACTTGGTGAACAGCCTCAACTGCTGTGTTTCCCCTAGCCCCTGCTGTTTGCAAGAGTTTTTACTTTTGTTGGATCTGTGTTGGAACATGGTGTTTTTGGCTTTCTGTATTTCACCTACCAGTCACTCTGTGAAGGAGCCTCCAGAGCCCTGCGCCAGGGGTATGTGGTACATGTAGTCTTGCCTTTGTCGCCAGCTAGCCAACCACTGTTGTTTGTCACCAGTGGGTTGGACCAAGCTTTAAAAGACTGGTCCTTTTAACCTTCTATTTTTTTGGGGGGGAGAATAGTCAGTGTTCCTTGGGAACCCCTTCCGTCTGGGGAAAGGGTGGCTATTTGAGAAGGCTATCTGCATGGTTTTAGGCTCCAAGTATGGAGATCAGGCTTGGGGCTCATTCACACCAATTGCAATGCGTTCCAGAGTGGTAGCTGCTGGAACATACCGCAATCGCTCACTAAACTTCCCTCTTCGTTCTGGGGTAGGGGAGGGGTTTGGCGGTGCATTAAAGTCAATAGCACTGCAGCCACACACCCCTGCCCGCAGTGCGATCGGACGCGTGGCAAAACATTGCCTGCATTCCGGTCCACTGCAAATGCAAAAAATGCTGCATGCTCTATTTTTTGCTTTCGCAGTGGACCGGAACACAGGCAATGTTTTGCCAGGTGTCTGATCACACTGCGGGCGGGAAGCTATGGCTGCGGTGCCATTTACTTCAATGCACCGCCACACCCCCTCCTGAGAACGAAGGGGGAAGTTTAGTGAGCGATTGCTGTGCATTCCAGCAGCTACCGCTCTGGAACGCACCGCAATTGGTGTGAATGGGCCCTTAGAGAGTGCTTTCTCTTCATCATGCAGGTTGAACTTTGTTCTATGCTAGTCATAATGGAAAGGAACAACACTTGAACCTCCATTTATGTGGAACTAAACTGCTTTAGAAGTTCTATGTGATGCATCTGGATACTGGGACTTAATCAGCGACTTCTAGCCCGCAAAGCTGTTGGAGCTTAATCATCCAGTTTTGAAGGATTTCACCCTCTAATGTCCTATCTCCCATCAAGTTCATGAATAAACTAGTATGGAATAAAATAGTTAAAATGCATTCAAGTCCGGATCTTCACTTCTTTGTCTATAGAAAGTGGACAAGGTGTTCCTAGAAGGCCGTTTAAAATGTCTTTCTGGGTGCGGTACCCTAGATCAGCCTTTCTCAAGTAGGGTGCCGTGGCACACCGGGGTGCCTTCTGGCTTCCTCAGGGGTGCCTCAACATTTTCTGATGGTGGGACTCTGATGTGAAGGGGGAACTCCTGTGAGGGGGGATTCCAATATGAAATGGGGGCTCTGATATAAAGGAAAGGGGGTTTCTGATGTGAAGAGGGGCTTCTAATGTGAAGTGGAGGATTATGATGTAAAGGGGGACTGCTCATATAAAAGGGGGCTCTGGTGTGAATGGGGGGCACCTGATTAGAAGAGAGGACTTTGATTCAAAGGGAGGAACCTCACTTTTATATGTATATGTACATGAGGTCACCCCTTACATTTTAGGCTAGGATCACACCTAGGCGACTCCTGACCGCGCAGCAATCGTGCACAAAACCGCACAGATTGCCGGGCGGTCACAGAGTTGCCCACCACAGCCAATCGTGCTGTAGGTGCCATTATTTTCTAATGGCACCCCAGTCGTGCCGGGCGGATTGCGCAGTTTACTGCCGCTATTCCGCCCGTGCAATTGAACACGGCTAAAAAAAAAAAGCCATGTGTAGCAAAAAAAGGTACTTATACCTTTTATTAGTGATTGCCACGCGGATGTAACCCCATTGACATCAATGGGGCCGCGCGGCAACCGCTGTGTGCACTAGCACACGATCGCACGTTCCCGGGAACCTAGCCTTAGACTGGTGTGCCCCAGGATTTTGCATACTTTTTAAGGGTGCTGTGAGTGAAAAAAGGTTGAGAAACACTGCTCTATATTCATAAACTCAGAGACACTGTCCTAATCTCCTACTCAGTGGAGGCTCAGGAACTCCTGTTTACCGAGATGCTGCTACAGCTTTGGATGTAATTGCAGCAAGGTCATCTCGCCAATATACAGTTCCCTGCGGAGCAATAGGCGGAGGAAGAGACATGACTGATGCAGGTCAGGCCTGAACAAGAAGGAGTTGAGTATTGGATGAAAGGGGTGTTTTTTCTGTTGAGTTTGAAAATGGGGGAGGGAGGGGCCAGCTAGCATAGTGATAGGTGGGTTTAGCTTGGGGGGTGGAGTTAGGGGGCCATCTTACTGTACAGTGTGAGGTAGGGAACCATTTTAGGTGGGAGAGAAAATGAATCAGTCCCACCCACCCTCCCCGATAGTATTTCAGCTTGTTGTTTTTATGTTTACTAAGGGTTAGTTTGGGGAGGAGGGTTAGAAATTTTTCTAGTTAGGGTTATGGGTATTCCTTTTCTGCATTTAAGGTGGAATTCGTGTTTTGGGAGATATGTCTGACTTAATTTTCTTCTAGGTTGGTCGTCCATTTGGCGGGTCCCTGGCGGTGCCATACATCGACGACGAAAAACTGGCTCTCCGCAAAGTGAAAAGGGGCGGAGTAGCAGGGAAGTGCCAATGGTGGGGCTACTGGGCTTTATAGCCTGGTAGCCAGTAAGAACTTGGGCGTACCCACTCGGGCCAGAATATGGGCGGCCGGTGGCTGGTACAGTAAAACAATGGGTCATGGTACACCCCCTGTAAGCGGTGAGCGGTGTTTTTTGGCACTTGTCAGGGACCGAACTATTTTGTTCTTGATACATAATATGTTCTGCGATTTATTTTAAATGTTTACATCGCTGTGGCCATTCAACCTTCCAATAAATGTTATTACATTACGTTTTTTTTTTTAAATTACTGTGTTTAGTGTGTTATTTAGGTGGGGGTGAGGGTTACTTGGCCTTGCAGTCAGTCATGTGTGTTTGTATGTACTGTATGTATGCTTGTGTGTGCATAATACACTTTAGTGTGAGGCTTCATTGTGGCAGACAAGGGGATCATGAAAGAAGTGGAATGCTGATGGTCTGTTTTCATTGTAGATTTTTGGTATTGTACATTTTAGGGAACATTTAATTGCTGTTATCCTGATGCAATAGTTTCGGATATTCTTTTGTACTTCTAAAGAATAAAGGTTTTATTTATGTAATTAGTTGAAGTGAACCCCATGCTTTGTCCGTGCAGTTAGAATCTGTAAATTAGGGAATGTGCAGTTTTCATAGTTTAGCTTCCTAAACCTAATGATTTGAATTGCACAATCCTCAGATTTTTTTTACCTCCTGCCTTTTCATTTTAAGAGAATCAATACATAGGCAATTACAGGGCTTTTATTAAGGGTTATGGCTTGTGACCCGGGCCAAAGTGTTAAATAATAAATAAATGACAGATGCTACAGCTCTCTCCTCCCTGCAATTACTGTACTGTCAAGCAGGCTTTGCTGGCTCCCATCATGCATTGCGAGTACGTGGGATTTAATCTTCAATGTGAAGATTGAAACATGCTTGATTATGTTTTGGTAATCATCAATATTATGTATAGCTGATAATATGCATGGTACTAGCTCAATTATATTTACTTACATTTTTTTTTTTTGTAGAGATAACCATTCATCCATTTAAAGGATAACTCCATGCAAAACAAAATTTGCAACTATTAAAAGGGAGCTTATGCAAGAAAAAAATAGCCTTACATTATATTGAAAGGAGTTGAACAGTCCCAGCATGTCCTCTCGTGTTATAACATCAGCATTGTAATCTGAATACATACTGGAGGTGTTTCTGATAATACAATCAAAGCTTACTTGAAAAAATCCCTTTTATGTAGTGAGTGCCGCCTTCCGTCTGCTCATCACTTCCAACCACTTCCTGGATTCCCAGTGTGCTTTGCATCTCTTTCCTTTAGCTTGATGTGATGCAATCTTGATTTCTCAAGCCTACATATCCCATCATGCATTGCTTCCAGCAAGCAATGATAATTTTACATTGTTTAGATGTTGAGTTGGAGTTCAGAAGGTAGACTCTCTTTCAGAGTAAAATGGTGTCCGTAGATTGAGGAAGTCCATCCTATATGCATCTTCAATAATTAAGTTTACAAACTTCTAGATGGATCTGGTTATTAGGAGAGGGATAGAACTCATGGAAATTTAGTATACTGTAGAAACACAGATTTATTTTTTGTTTTTGACCATAGATACCATTTAAAGGCGAACTTGCAAAACAATATTTAGCCTTTAAGGTCCCCTCATGGTCAATAGTATCTTAAAATCTGAAGGTTTCATTAAAATAAGACCTGGTTTTCCCACCATGAAGGTCCTTATTTGGGCACTTCCTGCTATAAGGTGGCAACGCTATGTCCCTATCTCCCAGTTGTGCTCCTGCATTGCCACCCTGTCGCATGCCCTTCATGTGGAGACAACAATTGGCCATGCAAGCTTGGTCCACCGTTATCACCATCTGGAAGCCCACCCGAGGCAATGACATGCAGCTGACTCTGGAGACTCTGGAGCGACTGAATGTAGACAGGAAGTGGCTAAATAAGGCAAAAAAAGTTGAAAGCCATATATAAACCGTGGCAGCTGTTTATGATACATGGGGTCCGTTTTGTAAATATTGCACCCAACCATACACAGGGTGCATACGGTTTACACTGCAATCCCATCAGTAGATTAAACCAAGGATTATAGGAAATTCCTGTGGTGCTTGGCTTCATCTAGTTGCAGGAATGGAACATAAGAATTTCCTATTCTCCTTGGCTCCATCTAGAGGCGAGAATGCCCTGCAGACAACATCTGCCCAGTATATGGCTGGGCATAACATTTTAGCGAAGGAAATGTCATTCAGTTAAGGTTTCCATCTACCATAAAAAGCACTGCAAAGTATTTAGTATGAGAATTAATTAGGGATGCACTGATACCGATACTAGTATCGGTATCGGTGCCGATACCGACAATTTGGCCGAGTACTCGTACTCGAACAAATGCTCCGATGCCTAGCCCGATACTTCCTGCATCAGGCAGCGCATCATTACACGCTGCCCGGCTTCCTGATTGGTCGGGAAGCTGGCTCCATGCTCCCTCATCACATGTGGGCAGAGAGCATGGAGCCAACTTCCCGGCCAATCAGGAAGCTGGGCGCCGTGTAATGACGCAGCGCCCGGCTTTCTGATTGGCCGGGAAGCCAGCTTCATGTTTCCTCTTCACCTCATGATGAGGGAGCATGGAGCCGACTTCCCAATTGGCCAGCAATGCTTTTTCCTCACATAGTGATGAGAAGCATGGGACGGCTTCCTTGTTAATCGGGAAGCCGGGTGGCGAGTCTTTACACGCTGCCCGGCTAATCAGGAAGCCAGGTGGCGAGTCATTACACGCCACCTGGCTTCCTGAATGGGATTTCCGTACTCGGTATTTGGTGTTGGCGAGTACCGAAAAAAAAAATGTCGGTACTCGGTACCAAAATACTGGTATCGGTGCATCCCTAGAATTAATCTTTTCATTTGTGTATTCATTTTGTATATTATATTTCAGCCGGAATTCCACTTTAATTAGAGCTGAACATATGAAGATAAAATGTGAACTCCTATTTGTGTTGCAGTAGTTTGCCATTGGCAGTGTCATTCTATCCCGTCTCTTGGGCAAAAATGGGGACATCTTGTCCATTATCATTTTATAGTGGGATAAACCACAGGCCTCTGAGGACGCAGGACATGTCTGCTGTATATAGGGGTAAGCTGTTTTGAGCGGGGGAGTGCTTGGTGTTGGTGTCTCGGAGATCTATAAGTTGCGGTGGTGTGTTGTTACAAACTGTATCCAGAAAAAGGGAATTGATTTTCGGTGGCCTTACCTTTTATTAAAGCGCCACAACCAGATTTGAAATGGTTGCAGATGTGTGGATGAAATTTTATGGAAAATACAGGTGAAACTCGAATAATTAGAATATCGTGCAAAAGTTCATTTATTTCACTAATGCAACTTAAAAGGTGAAACATTTGTTGTTCAGGAGTGACTTGACAAGAGGAATACGACATTTAAAGCCCATGTCCAGTATCTGTCTGTGTGTGGTGGCTCTTGATGCACTGACTCCAGCCTCAGTCCACTCCTTGTGAAGTCCCCAACACTTTTGAATGGCCTTTTCCTGACAATCTACTCCAGGCTGCGGTCATCCCTGCTGCTTGTGCACCTTTGTCTTCCACACTTTTCCCTTCCACATAACTTTCTATTAATGTGCTTTGATACGGCACTTTGGGAACATCCAACTACTTTTGCAATTACCTTTTGAGGCTTTCCCTCCTTATGGGGGGTGTCAATTATGGTTTTCTGCACAACTGTCAGGTCAGCAGTCTTTCCCATGATTGTGATTCCTACTGAACCAGACTGAGAGACCATTTAAAGGCTCAGCAACCCTTTGCAGGTGTTATGGCATAATTAGCTGATTAGAGTGGGACACATTGAGCCTAGAATATTGCACCTTTTCACAATATTCTCATTTTCTGAGATTGTGGATTTGGGGTTTTCATGAGCTGTAAGCCATAATCATCACAATTATGACAAATCACGGCTTGAACTATATTGCTTTGCATGTAATGAGTTTATCTCATATATTAGTTTCACCTTTTGAGTTGCATTAGTGAAATAAATGAACTTTTGCACGATATTCTAATTATTCGAGTTTCACCTGTATACTGCAGATATATACAGAGGGTGCCAAAAAAAATGTATACACATTTTAAGAAAGGAAAAACTTTAATACAATTGTAATACTCAATATATACCGATAACAAAAGATGAATATAAGTCACATTTGACTTCTGCAATTACAAGAGGTGCTCAAAGTGGTTACTATCAACGACCAGACACTTCTGATTACGGCAAACTACTGCTTGAGCAACGTTGACAAAAGTGTCCACTTGTATCGCTGCGCATGCCGTTTCAATTTCTTCCCGAAGTACCGCCAGTGTAGCCGGTTTTGCACGGGACACCACATCCTTTAAGGTCCCCCATAGGTAGACCTTAGTGTGTTAAGTCAGGAGAATGTGGGGGATCACACACAGTACCATGCACATCACACACAGTACCATGCGTCTCAAACTTATCATGAATGCGTGCAATTCTTAAGCGTGTTGGAAGTTCTGTTGCATACTTACGGTTATTGGCTTTAGTGGGATTGTGGCTCTCAGGAGAGAATAGCTGCTCAATTCATTGGTGTCAAATGATGACTGACGATCCTATGTGCCGTCAGTTCCTCTTTTAATGTAGTCTTTCTGTGCATAGGAATAGGTGCAGCCACTTAGTAACTACTTCAGATCCATCAGGTTCAGATCAATCCACCCGCAGAGTAATAAAAGTAACAGTGTATCCAGTCTTTTGTAGCAAAGCAGCAAGCAGGGGCCCACCGGAGGGTCGTCTGGCAGACCAAGCCAAGCCTGGTGTGACAGCGGTAGCTGCCTGAGCAGACAGGAAGCCGTGGTGGACCCAACAGTAAGGAGGCCAAGGCCCAGTGGTTCTACAGCATGACGGCAGGGGACAAGCGTTTCTACTCCGGCTGTGGCTTCTTTCTAAAGACAAGAATTGCAAGACTTTTTGTTTTGATGGACCTAAAATACCTTTAAAGGAGAACTATGAGGTGAGAGCTTTTCACTCACCTCATAGTTCTAGCCGACCTGTGACAATGAAACTGTCACAGGTCGGCTCAGTAGATCGGGAGGTGAGCGAACACATACCGGTGTTTGCTCACCTCTCGATCCTGTCACGGCTCTCTGCCATGACAGGGGAGGGGCTGGATTCCCCCCTCCCAGCTCCGATCCGCCAGCGCTGACTGGCGGAACGGACGGGGCGGGGACAGCTGGCTCTGCCTCTAGGTAGGCAGAGCCAGCTGTCAGTCACGCAGCTGGGCGGATCCCGGCACAATTGTCCGGATCCGCTTCAGCTGCAGCGCCTCAGTATACCGCGAGCAACAGCTCGCGGTATACTGCGGCGTCGCAGTATACCGCGAGCTTCAGCTCGCGGTATACTGAGCCTAGGGTGACGGGAGGACGCTAGTTTGTGTCCTCCCGTTACCCTAAGGAGAACTATTGGGAAAAGCCTTAACCCCATAGTTCTCCTTTAACTAACAAACTGAAAGTTCAAAAGTTATTTAATGTTCAACAAATATGTATGTTTTGGGTGGACTGCATAGAGCTTAATTATGTACATACTAAACTTATTCCTATTGCTATTGAAATTGTAGCTTCCCACATATTTTGTATGGGGGGAGGGGGTCTCAGGCTCTTCGGAGTGTTTTATTAATATTGCATTAAGGAGAATGCAGCAGATCAGCAGGTCAGCTGTGACTTTATAACATCATAGATTCAAACCCTAGTGAGTATATCTAGCCATAGTAGCCTTCAAGAGACAAGAGAAGTCAGGTGCAAAGACATTGTGGCTGGAATTTTGTTAGATATAGGAAAATGTATAGTCCACTGCCCGGTACCTACCAGTATTTGTAATCTCTGTTTTGGGTAGACTGACCCCGTGATTCCAAAAGTCATAATACTACAAGAGGAGCCCCATCCAAACAAATGAATACAGAGACTACATACACATCAAATTGTTCTACCTGCTAAAATGTTTGTATTTTGTTTAGCCAGTTTTGCAGCCAAGACACTGCACGTTGGTTTTAATGGTTCAGTCTCAGCAGTTGGTGTGTTTCCTAGTATTTAGTCTTTTATTATCGCCCGGCCGGAGCCCTAGTGAAGCTCCCTCTTGGGCTGTCTTGTCTCCTGACAGTCAAGCAAAACAAATGACAAACGCACTCATCAATTCGTTACCAGCTTTACAGCAAGGTGCACACGGAAGGGCTTCAAACAGTAAAACAGAAAAAAGTTTTGCAGCACACTCACTAGCCAGCATGCAAACAAAACCTGTCTAACCACTAAGGTTAAAAGCAGAGGTTTAGATACACATCTTCTGCAGAAAATGTGAAAGCCGCACAGCCATGCCAAGGCACCTCCATATAGTGCGGTCCTAACTCTAAACTGTGAGAGTCTCCATCTTGGAGCACATGGGGCAGAAGATTAAATTGGGTGCAGGTTTGTCAAGAGGAAGCCAAACCTCCCTTAAAGGCACAGGTACGCACAAGGGACCCCACACATCACAACGGCAGCTGAGACCCCCCCATGCGTCACTGCACCAAATCAGTCAAGCAAAACAAATGACAAACGCACTCATCAATTCGTTACCAGCTTTACAGCAAGGTGCACATGGAAGGACTTCAAACAGTAAAACAGAAAAAAGCACCCAATTTAATCTTCTGCCCCATGTGCTCCAAGATGGAGACTCTCATAGTTTAGAGTTAGGACCACACTATATGGAGGTGCCTTGGCGCGTCTGTGCGGCTTTCACATTTCCTGCAGAAGACGTGTATCTAATCCTCTGCTTTTAACCTTAGTGGTTAGACAGGTTTTTTTGCATGCTGGCTGGTGAGTGTGCCTGGAAACTTTTTTCTATTTTTTTCTGTTTTATTGTCTCCTGACAGAGCTCAGTGCTGATAAAGGGACACAATAAACTGTCTTGTAACAAAGTTTCGGTCAGAATAAAATAAAAGGTAACTTGGTCAATTGATAATTTACCCAGCAGGGCCAGATTAACGTAGTAGCGGGTGGAGCTGCCGCTCCAGGCCTACCCTGCAAATGGGCCTGCCCAACCCGGATTGCCTCGGTATCCAGGTCGGTGACCGGCCACAATCAGGCAGCAGCGGCACTCTATTCAGGCATATTAGAGGGCTGCTCGCTCTTCACTGGGGCCACGAAAGGCCCCAGCGAGCGGCCCTTTAATATGCCTGAGTAGAGGGCCGCTGCTGCCTGATTGCGGCTGGTCACCACCTGTAGTCCGCTATAGTTGGCAGGATTCTGCATTGATGTATAATGTATTGCTAAGATTTGTAGTCTCTCTACAACTTGGAGTTGGTAGCAGATCTTCCAGACTCACAGCAGCAGCTGGGCCCTGGCGCTGCACCACCGGCTCCAAGCTGTAGGGAGACTAGAAATCACAGCTCGGACAGGAGGAAGAAGGCCCCGGTGACCGTCGACAGTTCCATAAAAAGGCCCACCGAAATCCTCAGCACCAGGCCCGTGATGATCTTAACCCGGCCCTACTTAAAGCATGACACTGGGCTGGCTTTTCTGCTACGTCAGGGAGAGAATACATAACAACACTCGCATCTCTTGCTGGAAATGAAGGTTCCTTCCCTAATGCAAAGTGCAGATTCAGATTCTTTCAAATGCCAATATTTGGTAATCTTCAGTTGTCTTGTGTAACATATAAGTGTGTTTTAAATGATGTGGTGTGTATACATTTTGCTTTTTCATTTGGCTGGCACTGAACACAGGTTCCCATAGGCCCTCATCAGCTGGGCCCCAGGTTGTCCAATGCTGGCTTATTTATTGGCTTCCCACGTTCCATGTAATAAGGGAAAGCATACAGTGATACTTTAACAAAGATTAATAGAAAGCTTGAAATGTCAGTTTTTTTCACTATGGTAAAAGAGCAGACAATCAATAATATTGATCTATAAAATTAGTGTCCTGTTACAGCGTATTCCCATAGCAAGTCCATGGTAGCAACTCTGGGCATTTCCTACACTGCACTGTGAATATGTAACCTCGCATTACTGATCAACATTCTGAAATACGATGGTGAGTTTTAAAGGGCCATTTAACTTAAAACATATATATGTGTTTTGGCAAATGCTGCCGCGTTTAACTACCTGACAGATCTTATATCTGGTGGGGACTGTATTGAGCAGAATGTTGTGCATTTGGTTTCCTGGATCTGAACAACCGCTGAGACCATAAAAAGGAATCTATTTTTTGTATTTATTATAGTAAACTTAAAAAATTCACTTTTTTTGAAAGCGTTCATCACTTCCCCAGACCTGTGAAAACATTATATTATTTACATTTACCCTGTCTGTATCTGCACTTTAACTGCAGACCAGCACTGAGAGCAGGGATTCTATTCCATCTGCTGGTTTAATTCAGTCACTTGAAGTAAAAAATCGCAATGCTTGTGGTAGTTTCATTATTGTGTTTTTTTTTTTTCTTTTGTTGGAATTGAAATAGATTTTTCAGTTCAATGAAGACACCACATGGTTCAGCTGAATTTACCACAAGCACATTATTTTATTGATTTTTTTTGGGGGGGGG